>NC_055962.1:34188811-34263811 GCF_018492685.1 Alosa sapidissima | reverse complement strand
AAGAACATGAACAACACCAAACTGACTCCTGAGTAATTGCCAAACAAAAATTAACTCCTTCACAGATGACGCTGCGGTGTGCAGACACAGTAATAATTTAGAGCTCCTCACTTATTCATGTCTTTGGAGCGACTGGATGACATAATTTTCTAAAATTGACCGAAAAGATGTAAAAAGCCAAAATCAATGAAGTGTAAACGTCCCAGCAAATACTTAATATCGTGGTGGTTTTGAAACAATGTATTTGTCTTCATTCTGAAATTAGGTTTGACACATAGACTCTACATAGATGAACTGTTGTCTGTCTTGGCTGCAGAGTACGCACCTAGACCCCCCCCTCACACACACACACACAGACACAGAGCATGATCACACACACACACACACACACACACACACACACACAGACACAGAGCATGATCACACACACAAACACACACACACGGTGTCTCTGAGGAATACATAGTGACTGCTGTTAATGCTGCTGAAGACAATGAGCTCCTGGTTCAGGGACTGCAGTGGCAGACAGAGTAGTTAGAGAAAACACCAAACACTGGTGCACACACACACAGACACAGACACAGACACACGCACACACACAAATTAGTAACACATGCAGGCAACTTGTATAAGTAAGCTACACATACACGCACACGTGCAAATAATTTTCTCAGTAGTAACGAGTAGTAACGAGCCCTACAAGTAGTCCTGAAATTGGAGCACTTCACTGAGCTCTGGGACATCTGATCACTGATTGGAGCCCACATGTACACATGTATGGTCTCGGTGGAGTAGTGGAGTACACTACAAAGAAAAGGCATTAGGGCCAAAGCAAATAAAGTCAGAGAAATATGAAACAGAGAAAACATACTGCAAATCTAACACATACAGGACATCCAGCAGATAGCATTTCATAAACATCCATGGAGTACAGACAAGATTGGGACAGGCATAATGAAGCTGCATAACGATGCTTCAGCCATTTTAATTTGTGTTCTTAATGAGACACTCTAGCAATGCTTTAATCACCCCCCCCCCCCCCGCCCCATCTATAATTCTTAATTTCTGAAATCACAAAGAATCTACAACACTGCTTTCATTTGCTGACAGATATTTCTTCATGATGAATTAACAATTACTATTATGCTGATTCCCAAACTCATAGCAAAGACTTATAAGGTGTAAGATTTACTATATTGGTTTAAGATATTGTTTAGAAATGATCAGCGACAACAGGTACACTATAGAAGATTTTCTACTTTACGAAGCCAATTTGATGGTAAACGAATTTGTAATAGGTGAATCGTCCACCTATCATAGCTATACAGCATCAGCATAGTGAATCGCTATCGAGAAAACCAACCATGCAACTTCAAGAATGGCGGCCCGACAAATCTTGTGACAATCGTGAAACATTACATTGTCAGTGGATATAGCTCTTATAACCCACTTTTAAGGTATCAGAGACTGAGATGCGCTAACTGGTCAGAACTAATGGCCTATGCATTGACCATCATTATATGAAGTTCAGCTAGTTTGGTGGCATAGCAATTAATGTAAGCTCCCTTCACATTTATTTGGACATGATTGCTTAATATCCAACCCAACAATACAATTATTGTACTTTATCAATAATAGAAAAACAAACAAGTGAAAGCAGATGTTGTATTTTGTTTATTTCTTTTTCATAGGCCATTGTGTAAGTCTATAACAAGAGACAACTTACTTACTTTAAGTGCCTTTTGGTACTATGCACCTAATATGTACCTCTAGTAAGTATACTTAGAAGTACCATTAGTAATGTGATAATAGGCCTTCTAATACCTACTTTGTTACATTGTAATAAGGACACTTAGTACAAAGTGGACCAGGTTATTGTGTTAATCTAGGATCTCCCTTGTGTCTACGACTCCTCTGAGGTCTTCCTGTAGTGTGGGAACACAGGGCCTATCTTCGGCCTCCTGTGGCGTGCTCCCCACGGCTGAACCATCGTCTGAGGGGCACCTCCGTCTCTTCCTTGACAACGTCCCTTTGGTCTCAGTAGACACAGAGGCATTGCTGGTTGATGGCCTCGGCTCAGACTCCAAAACTGAAAGACACAAAAAGTGCATGATTTGTATGGCAGGTATTGAAATCCTCAAATAGCTACACATCTATACAGAAGTGGTCTCTTTAACCAAATTCCAGGCATGAATAGGACAATTATGGACAATTTATACTTAAAGGTTTTTCTGTAGATAAATGCATATTTGGTAGAATTAGTAAAGTACCTGTTGCTGAGCAACACAAAGCAGATCCTCTGGCATCTTTTCCCACCTGTGTGTTGGACTGTCCAACGTTGACACCCCTCGATGAGACTATGGGACTGGACACTGCAAAGGAAATTGAGGTCCCGATTATAATACTTACATTACAGATACATATCTTCTTTGACTTTTAAGTGCAATACTGGCAATCACCTCTCTGCTGGTCCGCATTAGATTGTACGGGAACTGGCACAGGAACTGGTACAAATACTGGTATTAAGAGAGGAATTGCAATGACTGGCATGAAGACTGTGACATTAATTTGCTGGACTTCATCAACATTGTCCTGATAGAGGTCTTCCAGGTCTTCATCAACATGGTCCTGATAAAGGTCTCCCTGGTCTTCATCAACATGTTCCTGATAAAGGTCTCCCTGGTCTTCATCAACATGGTCCTCCTGATAGAGGTCTCCCAGGTCTTCCTCAGCATAGTCCTGAAAAAACACTCCTGGGTCTTCATCAACATAGCTCTGAAAAAGGGCTTCTGGGTCTCCCGCTGCCAGAATGTCCTCTATGGCATACTCATGATCACCTTAAAACACACACACACACACACACACACACACACACACACACACACACACACGGGGATTTCAGTACACAATTACATTTTCAAAGCTACAGTCAAATATACTGATGACGTTATGACTACTGCCGATGGTGAGTATCAGACCCATGGCTTCCATTACAGTGAGTTTATTGGCACTACTAGGGCTGGAGTGGCTGGCACTGTACATGACCTCAGGAAAGGAAAGAAGCAACAAAAAACAATGTAACTTGGATTTAAAGTATTGATTATCCCTACAAAAGTGCTTGATATGAAAATTAAATAACAGATTGAATGGGTTGACTCACCTGTCATATTTTCAGATTCCTTCCCGCCTTTGAACAGAAAGAAATGTCTGAATAGACATATATTTAGAATAAGGTATAGATATTGTAGATATGAATCGTGGCTGCTCTCCAAAATTGAGTGCTGCTCTTTAAAAATGTAATTTTCAGAAATGCCTCACAGCAGAGAATATTCCACAGGTAATGACATCACAATCAACAAAGGTGATGACACAAAGCAGTGCATGTTGGTTACTGTTGATGTGGATGTTTAAAGGTACTCTAAGCGATGTTGGGTAATGTCACTTCTGTTGACGTTTAAACAAAACAGAGAGCTAGCTTGTCCCTCCCTTCCCCTCCCGTGCAATTGAAAGTATCCTGAACGCGCATCGTTTTGGGGATTGGCTGGAACAGTTTATGTTTCATGGTCCAGGCTGTACCACTATGTTTTTGTTGCCTGGGCTGTCCACAGAGACTGGGTTATTTTACAGTGTATTCATGGGACAGGCAGCTAGCGGATGGTGAGGTGATGTTTGCTGTATGTGACAAAAAATGTTTAGCTTAGAAACAGTGTAACATCGCTTATGGCACCTTTAAATTCTTTAGACATATTATTTTTGATTCGTCGTCTTTTGGAAGGCGATGGAAAATGTACCATCATCTGCAGAAACACTCTAATTTTGTTTTAGGCTTATGTAACAAAAACTTACGTTTTAAACCACAAATAGTAGAATAAATAAATTCCATGTTAAATTCCATATAGCTCTTATAACCCACTTTTAAGGTATTGGTTGCATCTAATGGCCTCCTTACACCAAACAACTTTGACAAGATTTGGGAAAGATTCTTGAAAGATTGGAGTCTTTTGAGTATGAATGGGGGACATTATTGATGGGGGGACATTGATGGGGGACATTATTGATCATTAGTTACAAGACTACAATCTTTCAAGAATCTTTCCCAAATCTTGTCAAAGTTGTTTGGTGTAAGGTTGCCATAAGTTATCCGTCTGAGAAAAGTCCAAGAGACCACGGTCATCACGGTCATGCTTCTACTCAATCCAGACTCCAGGCAGCAAAGCATAGCAGCTTGCAGGTCAGCAGCAGTTCTGTGGTCGCGGTAGCAGCATATCTCTCGCAGAGTAGGTCCACAGCTGTCCTGAGAAATCTTTCTTTTCGACCAGACGGTGAAATGCAGCGCCGTTCAAGGATGGAGGATGTCAGAGGCCCAGGGCAAAAGCTAGCCATGGCAAGGTCTTCAGCCCAATGAACTTACATTAACGTTAACTTAACGGCATCATTCGACTTGTAAGCAAAAAAAAAAGGACTACAAATAAAACAAAAACTATCAAAAATAACGTAAATAAAGACAGAATACAATTAACTAGATAAATAAATAAAAAAACATTGTAAAAGATGTAAGTAGCTCTCAACCAGTACCAAACAACTCCTCTGCAAGATAAATATCCTTAGGATTTTTATTCAGTCATTCGAACATTATTGGGGTAAGTGTTTTTTCAGTGTTAACACCTTGTCAGTCAATAGTGAAAGTAATCCTGTCAAACTGTTTTGTTGTTGACTATGAGACCATGGTGAAGTAGGTTAAGTTTCACTTTGCCTATCAGTATAAATAATAGGTGAGTGGAGATGCATGTAGGCTATACACTGCTAGTTACAAAAAGGTTTCAGTAGAGCAAGATTTAGTGTTCCATACACGGTCTCGCGTACAAGCAGATTCCTTCAAATGTGCTGAGTGTCAAAATACAGATGCGCTGTTTGAAGTTTGCTGCTTGCTGCTAAAGGGAATGACAGATGTCACTCTAATTGGTTTAAAGGATGTTACACCCATGAATGATTGAGACAACAACCCTTTTGCAACAATGCACTTGGTCTCTGATCACAAAAACACCCTTAAACTTCCGATCACTATAATAGCTTAGCTTGCAGCAAGTAAGCTACTTCCGCTGCCTCCCCGGAGGTTTCACCCATTTTCTTCTTTAGCCGCGGCCTACTGGCTAGCGCTTCTTTAGCCATGGCTAGCGCTTCGGACTTGTTACCGGAGGGTTGCCGGTTTGAACCCCGACCAGTAGGAACGGCTGAAGTGCCCTTGAGCAAGGCAGCTAACCCCTCACTGCTCCCCGAGTGCAGCTGTTGATGCAGGCAGCTCACTGCGCCGGGATTAGTGTGTTCTTCACCTCACTGTGTGTTCACTGTGTGCTGTTTGTGTTTCACTAATTCACGGATTGGGATAAATGCAGAGACCAAATTTCCCTCACAGGATCAAAAGAGCACCCCGTGGCAACTTGTGGATAGGAAGTAAATTTACAGGAAATGAATAATGAGTAAGAGTGAATGACTGAATGAATGAATGAATGAATGACACAAACGAAGATTATCGTTTCTTCATACAATCAATTTTATAAAATGACAAACATGCAGATCCTCTTTAGCCTTGTGGGTGCTGCACTGCATTCCATACAGAAATGTTGCATTAGGCATTGTTTGGCTACTGATAATAAGTCTATACACAGCAGCCCCCTCATGTTCTAAAGTCTCTATTTAGATTCAATTTCTATGGATTCTTGTGAATATCTCAGTACCCATTGCATCTACTTATTGTGCTGCAGCTACACTGGAGCCAGAGGTCAGGGTAGCACCAAAAGCTGAGGAGGGGGAGGGGGCATTTTGGATCAAATTTAATTGAGACATAACAAGATTAATCTGAGAATGTAAAGCACTATACAGATTGTACATGAAAAAAGTTGTCATTTTTGGATTCCCAAGAGTCAAAGCTTTCAAATTAGAAAACAACACAGATGCAGATCCTCTTTAGCCTAGTGGGTGCTGCACTCTATTCCAGAGATGTTGCATTAGGCATTGTTTGGCTACTGATAATAATAAGCCTGTACACAGCAGCCCCCTCATGTTGCTTTCTTTTCTCATTCTCTATGCTTACACTAGCAGCTTGCTTCACACTTACTACAACTTCTCTTCTGGCACTCATAACACTTCTCATTCATCACATTCACCCCTCTAGACCTAATGATGTTTTAGATATTTCACTTTCTCTTGAATTTGACATTTATTCTCCTGCAATATATCTTCTCAGAATCACATATTCTACAGGAGAGTACACCTTTAGTGCTGACAAATGATAATAAAAAGCACTTTCCCTACCATCAGTTCACCTCCAAACAGCCAGTCAGCCACACTCATAGTGTTCCTATCTGTCTACTCTGTGTTGTGTCTATACCTTTTCCCGTCTCATATTTAACCCCTCTCCCCCCTTCTTGTCCTCTGCTCCTTCCTCATCTCTTTTTCTGATCACCATATGTGTTCAAATACATCTGCTCGCTTATCAGAAAGTAAACAGACCAAAAAGCACAAGCCAACAAACAAACCGCTTTTAACTATTTTGCCGGTGATGCAGACAAACACAATCAGCTCGACGCGCTTCACACATCAAAGACTCTGCAGCGCTCTGATGGCAGGAGGCAGTTAAAGCTGCCCCGGATCAGACACAGCTGTCATGAAAACAGATGCCAAGACGACAACGCGTTTGCTCCCTCAGTGTGTATGATTGGCTGATTAGGTGACTCCTCTCGCCCCGGTTTTGCTATTGATCTTAGACAACACTGAGGGCTTTGTTTCTCTCGCGTGCACATCGCGCGCTCTTCCTCTCGCGTGCACATCGCGCGCTCTTCCTCTCTCCGCTTGTGCGACTGTCGGACTCATTAGTGCAGAACTCCCTCCGCCGGATCCCTGGTGATCCGACATGCTCGCGTCAGCTGCTGACACTTCTGAGCGGGCGGCTGGAGCAGCTGGTGCCGTAACTATGCTGTCGCTTTCCAAAAATGTCCCCCGTTTCATCTGGAGGATGTGATTGGTAAGCTTTGCTATCTGCTGCTCCCAAGATATGGCCTCCTCTGCTGCCACTGGGAGCTAGACCCTGCAGCACTGTTCCAGAATACCAGTAGGCTACTCTGCAAAGGCAAAGCAACTTCAAGACAACGTAAACCAAAATTGGACATTTGTTTGGAGACACCTTGTATTTGAAAACTACACCAGAAACAGTAAAAATGGAAAATCTGCACACTCAGATCTGTGCAATATTGTTTTATTCAAATTTGTAAGCTTTTGGCCATAGACCTGAGGTAGAGTTGAATCTTTCGGTCATAGACCTGACCTTTCTAGCAGATTTGAATAAAACAAAAAACAAAAACAGCAACTATTGCACAGATCATCTGAGTGTGCAGATTATGTTTTTGTCTCTTTTCAGAAAAAAACTACTGAAAACATGTTTAAAGAATGTAAACTGTGTGGCACTGAATAGTGGAGTTAGGTCATCATGTATGGGACTTCATCATTTGTTGTGCTCATTTTATTAAGTGAGTCCTAATAATGTGGTGAGTTCCCTATAATATAACCCCTCCTCTTAAAGATGACAGAGAATGGATGACAACATACTCCGCTTCTGCAAGCCCATTTTGAATATTATAATTGGGCTGGGGAATAAAATGTCCCATTTTAGCAAATATCTAGCGCCCCCTCAAGCTTATCTGGCACCCACGTGAATAATTGAGTTGATTTCACTGATTTGACAAAAGAGTGTTCACAATAGGGTCCAGCAACTTCTACCCGAATCTCCAACTCCAAGAGTGATAACCAGAGATATATAGATGTATATCTATGGTGATAACATAATGTGTGGAGGGGGCGGTGATCAGAAGGATGGTTTGCATCTCACTCTGTATTTGCGTCACACTCTGTCTTTGTTCAGGTACCCCATTCTTTCAATGGTCATTTCAAAGTCCGGCATTTGCATATAAAGGTAAGTTCACGGTAGCTTTGTGACCATGCACCGAACTCTCCTTAATCGACAAAGTCAATGTAAAGACTGTTTTCCATTCTTTACATTCATCTTGCAAGTCCATGTAAACTAAACCTGGATATTTGCTTGGAAACACCTTGTGTATAGGTTAGAAAACTACTCTGTAGTTTTCTACTAACTGTAAAGACATGTGATACTGAATTGTGGTGTTAGACCATTAAACAGGGTACCATCATTAAAGTGTTTTTGGGGGTGGTCCTAAAAGGGTGTATTGATGATGTAATGATTTCCTCATTTAGTTTAAACCCTCCCCTTCAGAGTTGAGTGAGCAAACCCCAAAAAGGTTAAGGCCCCTATTTTAGTGATCTAAAACACATGGTCACTGGTGAACAACTTAATTAAATTTATGGGTTTGTCCAGTCCACATTGGATGTGGGTTTGTTATCAAACATTTTCAAACATTGGGCGGATGCCACAATAAGGTGGTATATGTTTCTTAATCAGTCATGGGTGTGTTTTGGGTGTAACATCATTTGAACCAATGAGAATGACATCTGTCGTTCCCTTTAACAGCAAGCAGCGCAACTTCAAACAGCGCATCAGTATTTTGATATTCAGTGGCGCATTTAAAGGAAATCTGCTTGCAAGCGAGACTGTATGGAACAGGTATTCCACTAAGCCATGCTTTACTAAAACCTAGCAGTGTATAGGCTTTAGTCAGATTTTTCTGAATGGTAAATGACACCATTTTTGTGATGTGACAAAACTCAAAACAAATTTTTGGTTTACAGCAGTTAGGTGGACAAACTGCAGAAAATAAATATCCTGCCGTGTAGGTCTATATCTTTTGCCTTTATACTCAACACAATTATTAGTTGATTTACCAGCTAAAGTGTTTAGCTGATTACATCAGGTGGATTAGAGCAAATATTTAGTAAGATTTAAATTGGACTTGGGCTGAAACAATGGGTGAATAATCAACAAGATTATAAACTCATAAAGAGCTGTTCAGAATTTACAGGTTTATTATTTTGCTAATTCAGATAACCAATATGCTTCTGTAAAATAAAAAATGCAGAACTTTTATTCCAAAAATACATTTTTTTTATTCTCACAAGTAGCCAAGGATTGGTCAAGGAGTTTTTCTGCCCCCTTGTGGCTACCTAAGCAACTGAACATAGAGGGGCATCAGAACATTTCACCATGTTACTCGGAAGAAGAGATACTGAGGTGGCCATCTATCTGTTTCTCAGTGTGTAACCCAACATTAATATTACAGGTTAGTCTAGTCCACCAAATTGGCTTAATGTAGACTATACCAACAACCCATGACATCACTGGCTATACATAATGATTCCTTTGCAGATGAGATGTTTTCTTGTTTTCTATTTGGCAAAATTGTTAATATCATAGGCTAAATGGCATAAATGATGCATATAAAACACAAAACAAACTCATGCACCTGTCCTGAAAATGGTACACAAGGGATTGATGGTCTTTTGGGCCCCCACCGTTGACCAGCAGACATCATAGCAGAAGAGGGGCAGGTCTGGTGGCAAGTGTAGCGAAGAGTCGGTCAGTTTCCTCGTTCCCTGCGAAGCCTGCGTGGTCTGGGATGTTTTGCTGTGGAGAGGGGGAGAGAGAGAGATATGAGGATCACCTTTACCAAAATGAATCCTACAGACATCTTAACATAGCATAGGCATAACATAAGACACATCTCTATTTGGATAAGAATTATAATAGTCACTAACTTATACTTGAAAAGAATCAATTAATGGATGGTTGTGATGAAATACAGTGATGAATGTTCTAAGATTTGAGATCTGTCTGGTTTAAAAAAACTGTTCTAGATCCTTAATGTGAGCAGTTCCTGTAATATGTAAAACAAAATGTCTTCATTGTGCATTTGTATTTCCCTTGTTATTCTTATCAAAGAAGAACTGAAACTGTGGCCTGGTCTACATTAAGTCCGATCCGTCTCAATCTTTTTGCGGATAGCCCCCGCATTACCATATTATATTGTATCCGATGATTCATACTTGGGTAACACTTTTGACAGCATCGACATTAGAGTGACATGACACTGTCATGACACATGAAACCTAACCCTAATCCTAATCCTAACCTCTAACCCTAATCCTAACCCCAATCCTAACCATAACTCTAAACCTGACCCTAACCCTAAACATAACCCTAATCCTAACCCTAACTTGTTATGACAAAAACTGAATGTCACTTAATAACAGAAGCGTTATGTCATAAACGTTTATGACTTGTTTATGACACGTTCATGACAGTCTCATGTCACTCTTATGTCGACACTGTCAAGTCATAACATATGAACCCTAATCCTAACCTCTAACCCTAACCCTCACTTATTATGACAAAAACTGAATGTCACTTAATAACAGAAGCGTTATGTCATAAATGTTTATGACTTGTTTATGACTCATTCATGACAGTGCCATGTCATTCTTTGATACTGTCAATTAAAGTGTAACCCAGAAGGATATATAGCTTGAACATGAAAGTCCTTCATCTTAAAATAAACCCCACCCCGCAGCAGTGACTTTGAGTTGAGAGTTGCTGTAACTTGGATACTTCATTAAATACTTAAAAATCATTAAATACTTAGATTCCATGAGATCACATGGCATTCATGTCTGAATGTTACATTCACATTTCTAAGAAAACATCCTCAGAGAAAGCCTCAGAGAAAGTTTGTGACTGTACCTAAAAATGCCGTGGATTTCTCTTCCTTTGCTTTTTCCAATTCGTCAGATTCCATCGTAAATCCCACGGACCCTTCGGTTGGATCTGGGGTAGGAGTTGCTAGATAGGGTCAAATTATGAAGAAGTTGCAATGTAATGTAAAAGATTCAGACATAAACCAAATGTAACATATTAAACATATAGTACTGCTGGGTATTATCAGGACATGGTGAGCCCTCTTACAGTATGTCTAATGACACATACACACATTAGTGTGGTGTGGGAGCTAATTTACTTATTCCTTATTAGAACTCTTCTATGATTGTCTTTACTTTATCTTTTATGCGGCTGAGATAACATAACATTGTAAGTGATATGGTCATTCATTATGGTCTAAGTCCACTATGCGGTCTGGCTTGGCTAATTAGTCGTTAATGTTTACCTCTCTTGCAAAACATAAGTATTTGTGTAAAAGGTTGCTATGTTTCCCCAATTTCAGTGAAAGGTTTTTATTCTTTCTCTATGAAAAGGAGCATGTGTAATTGCCAGAGCTCCCTTTTGCTCCAGGTCTAAACTAAGGGGTGGCGTAGTCGCTCTGTGTCCCTAAGGAGGGTGCCACAGATATTCACATAAAACACATCAAATTCACATTCACATCAACAGAGAATAAATACTTATAAAACTTGCATGATGAATTGAAAAAGCAAACGTTACTCATTTACCTAACATTGTGTACGTGGCTACAATTTTAAGCCATCCCCATCTGGTGGTCAGTTGGCACCTCCATGTCTTCTCCCTTTGGTAAAGGTGCGACTCTTTGAGTGTGGTGTGACAGGCAGATGGGTTTTGGATCTGGCGGTCAGCGGATTCTTGCAGTGGAAAGCCTTCCTCATCTATCCAGCTCAGATGAATCTTGTCAGTAGAAGAGCCTTTTTCACAGCCCTCATGGGTATGCAAGTGGCAGGAGAGAGTGACATCACCGTCCGTCCCATTGTTAGAGATTGATGGAGATGCAGAGACTGCGGAAGTATTGATGAAAGAAGTTCAGGATCCAGTCCAACATTCAGCTTTAAAAGCCATTTCAGTGCCATTCTTTATAACGCTATCACACTGTTATCAATCACTACATGCCTAATATTTGCAAGCATTTTTTAAGTCATTGGTTTTGGGCTGTGAAGAAAGATGAAATACCAGTTCTTATGTCTTCCTTGTATGGTGATACGTTGATGTCTTTATACAGTTACTGTCCAGAAGCATATTCATTTGTAACAACAACTACTCAGAGCTCCTTTAATTAACCATAATCCACAGTCAAGACTGGTGTGAATTTGATGAATAATATAGTCTAGGCAACTAGTGAAAACAACCCGTAAAATGCCACTTACTGTCTAAGACGGAGAGATAAGTCGCTCCACCCCCTGGACCACAATAGTATTCTCCAGTATCTTCAGCGGTAACATTAGCAATGTTCAGTATGCAATCTTCATCAACGCTAATTTTCCCAGGTCTCTTTGTGATGATGTGTCTTCTGACTTCGCCAATTGACCACACAAGATCTGTTTCACCGGGTGGGCTGCTGGATATTATGACTGTCTTATGTTCAACTGTCATCAGCTCAACTGTTTCACCTTGTGGGCTGGTGTAGTTCCATACGAAGTTACCGCAGCCAGATATTAACATGTCCGTACATGGCAAGGACACATGCCCTCCAGCAGCTGCATAGATATATCTGTCCCAGAAGTAATGTCTATGTGGGAATATTACACCTTGAAAATGTAAAGAATAGTAAAGTCTATTTGTTAGCAATACAAAAGGCCATAATTTGTTCAAGAAAACTACTAATTTTGAAGAGAATATCACCCCTCAGGTGAAATAAACAATTGTAGGGTCACATGACCTCAACCGTGTAAACTTCATTTTTTCTTTTGTTTTTGTTCACCAGCACCTGAGACTTACAAACTAGAGTACAGGGATTTTATCTTTCTACTAATTTTGTATTTAAAAAATGGCATGGTGTTGATGTAAACAGAACAATATTTTGTAGTGTATATAATGTGAAACTTTGGCTAATGTGCATGTATATGTGTGTGTTTGTGTGTGTGTGTGTGTGTGACACTGTCATGACACATGAAACCTAACCCTAATCCCAACCCTAACCATAACTCTAAACCTGACCCTAACCCTAACTTGTTATGACAAAAACTGAATGTCACTTAATAACAGAAGCGTTATGTCATAAACGTTTATGACTTGTTTATGACACGTTCATGACAGTGTCATGTCACTCTTATGTCGACACTGTCAAGTAAATTGTAACCCATACTTGTATGTTAAGTGAATAACTTGACCATGTGGATAACTAAAGTCATTTTATCATGTAATGTACCACCCCCATTGCATACCATCCTGTCACATTTAGTATATTTGGTAACACTTTACTTGATGGGTGAGTTCATAACACATTCATAGCAGCTGTCATAAACTGCACATAAAGCACTCATGACTGTTTCATGAGACACGACTCAACATTCATACCAAACTTTTGCTACTCGGAATGTCCAACCATTCCAGGTTACACAAATACGGGTCAGCTGAATGTAGGCTAGTTTACCTCCCAGTGTTAAATTCAGTGATTATGAATACTTCACAACTTGTACAGTAAAGTGACATTCGATGTAGACTTCATAAGATATTCATGAAATATTTACAAAGGCTGGAGAGAAAAACGGCAATGCTGCTTTGCGATTGTTGGACTTTTATTTTGACAAGTTGTTGTCGTTCTGTCTTGCACATTCATGAAAGGTTTGGTATGAATGTTGAGTCATGTCTCATGAAACAGTCAGAATGCTTTATGTGCAGTTTATGACAGCTGCTATGAATGTGTTATCAACTCACCCATCAAGTAAAGTGTTACCACAATGGGTAACACTTTACTTGACAGTATCGACATAAGAGTGACACTGTCATGAAACATGAACCCTAACCCTCACTTATTATGACAAAAACTGAATGTCACTTAATAACAGAAGCGTTATGTCATAAATGTTTATGACTTGTTTATGACACATTCATGTGAGTGTCATGTCATTCTTTGATACTGTCAAGTAAAGTGTAACCCAGAAGGATATATACCTTGAACATGAAAGTCCTTCATCTTAAAATAAACCCCACCCCGCAGCAGTGACTTTGAGTTGAGAGTTGCTGTAACTTGGATACTTCATTAAATACTTAAAAATCATTAAATACTTAGATTCCATGAGATCACATGGCATTCATGTCTGAATGTTACATTCACATTTCTAAGAAAACATCCTCAGAGAAAGCCTCAGAGAAAGTTTGTGACTGTACCTAAAAATGCCGTGGATTTCTCTTCCTTTGCTTTTTCCAATTCGTCAGATTCCATCGTAAATCCCACGGACCCTTCGGTTGGATCTGGGGTAGGAGTTGCTAGATAGGGTCAAATTATGATAAAGTTGCAATGTAATGTAAAAGATTCAGACATAAACCAAATGTAACATATTAAACATATAGTACTGCTGGGTATTATCAGGACATGGTGAGCCCTCTTACAGTATGTCCAATGACACATACACACATTAGTGTGGTGTGGGAGTTAATTTACTTACTCCTTATTAGAACTCTTCTATGATTGTCTCTACTTTATCTTTTATGCGGCTGAGATAACATAACATTGTAACTTAAAAATCATTAAATACTTAGATTCCATGAGATCACATGGCATACATGTCTGAATGTTACATTCACATTTCTAAGAAAACATTCATTATTGTCTAAGTCTACTATGCGGTCTGGCTTGGCTATTTAGTCGTTAATTTTTACATCATGTGTCATGTCACTCTTGTGTCGACACTGTCAAGTAAAGTGTAACCCATACTTGTATGTTAAGTGAATAACTTGACCATGTGGATAACTAAAGTCATTTTATCATGTACCACCCCCATCGCATACCATCCTGTCACATTTAGTATATTTCAATCCATTATAATTTGATATGAAAAACAAAGGGTAACACGGTAACACTTTACTTGACAGTATCGACATAAGAGTGACACTGTCATGACACATGAACCCTAACCCTAACCCTAATCCTAACCTCTAACCCTAACCCTCACTTATTATGACAAAAACTGAATGTCACTTAATAACAGAAGCGTTATGTCATAAATGTTTATGACTTGTTTATGACACATTCATGACAGTGTCATGTCATTCTTTGATACTGTCAAGTAAAGTGTAACCCAAAAGGATATAAACCTTGAACATGAAAGTCCTTCATCTTAAAATAAACCCCACCCCACAGCAGTGACTTTGAGTTGAGAGTTGCTGTAACTTGGATACTTCATTAAATACTTAGAAATCATTAAATACTTAGATTCCATGAGATCACATGGCATTCATGTCTGAATGTTACATTCACATCTCTAAGAAAACATCGTCAGAGAAAGTTTGTGACTGTACCTAAAGATGCTGTGGATTTCCCTTCCTTTGAATTTTTCAATTCGTCAGATTCCATCGTAAATCCCACGGACCCTTCGGTTGGTTCTGGGGTAGGAGTTGCTAGATAGGGTCAAATTATGAAGAAGTTGCAATGTAATGTAAAAGACATAAACCAAATGTAACATATTAAACATATAGTACTGCTGGGTATTATCAGGACAAGGTGAGCCCTCTTACAGTATGTCTAATGACACATACACACATTAGTGTGGTGTGGGAGTTAATTTACTTACTCCTTATTAGAACTCTTCTATGATTGTCTCTACTTTATTTTTTATGCGGCTGAGATAACATAACATTGTAAGTGATATGGTCATTCATTATGGTCTAAGTCCACTATGCGGTCTGGCTTGGCTAATTAGTCGTTAATGTTTACCTCTCTTGCAAAACATAAGTATTTGTGTAAAAGGTTGCTATGTTTCCCCAATTTCAGTGAAAGGTTTTTATTCTTTCTCTATGAAAAGGAGCATGTGTATTTGCCAGAGCTCCCTTTTGCTCCAGGTCTAAACTAAGGGGTGGCGTAGTCGCTCTGTGTCCCTAAGGAGGGTGCCACAGATATTCACATAAAACACATCAAATTCACATTCACATCAACAGAGAATAAATACTTATAAAACTTGCATGATGAATTGAAAAAGCAAACGTTACTCATTTACCTAACATTGTGTACGTGGCTACAATTTTAAGCCATCCCCATCTGGTGGTCAGTTGGCACCTCCATGTCTTCTCCCTTTGGTAAAGGTGCGACTCTTTGAGTGTGGTGTGACAGGCAGATGGGTTTTGGATCTGGCGGTCAGCGGATTCTTGCAGTGGAAAGCCTTCCTCATCTATCCAGCTCAGATGAATCTTGTCAGTAGAAGAGCCTTTTTCACAGCCCTCATGGGTATGCAAGTGGCAGGAGAGAGTGACATCACCGTCCGTCCCATTGTTAGAGATTGATGGAGATGCAGAGACTGCGGAAGTATTGATGAAAGAAGTTCAGGATCCAGTCCAACATTCAGCTTTAAAAGCCATTTCAGTGCCATTCTTTATAACGCTATCACACTGTTATCAATCACTACATGCCCAATATTTGCAAGCATTTTTTAAGTCATTGGTTTTGGGCTGTGAAGAAAGATGAAATACCAGTTCTTATGTCTTCCTTGTATGGTGATACGTTGATGTCTTTATACAGTTACTGTCCAGAAGCATATTCATTTGTAACAACAACTACTCAGAGCTCCTTTAATTAACCATAATCCACAGTCAAGACTGGTGTGAATTTGATGAATAATATAGTCTAGGCAACTAGTGAAAACAACCCGTAAAATGCCACTTACTGTCTAAGACGGAGAGATAAGTCGCTCCACCCCCTGGACCACAATAGTATTCTCCAGTATCTTCAGCGGTGACATTAGCAATGTTCAGTATGCAATCTTCATCAACGCTAATTTTCCCAGGTCTCTTTGTGATGATGTGTCTTCTGACTTCGCCAATTGACCACACAAGATCTGTTTCACCGGGTGGGCTGCTGGATATTATGACTGTCTTATGTTCAACTGTCATCAGCTCAACTGTTTCACCTTGTGGGCTGGTGTAGTTCCATACGAAGTTACCGCAGCCAGATATTAACATGTCCGTACATGGCAAGGACACATGCCCTCCAGCAGCTGCATAGATATATCTGTCCCAGAAGTAATGTCTATGTGGGAATATTACACCTTGAAAATGTAAAGAATAGTAAAGTCTATTTGTTAACAATACAAAAGGCCATAATTTGTTCAAGAAAACTTCTAATTTTGAAGAGAATATCACCCCACAGGTGAAATAAACAATTGTAGGGTCACATGACCTCAACCGTGTAAACTTCATTTTTTCTTTTGTTTTTGTTCACCAGCACCTGAGACTTACAAACTAGAGTACAGGGATTTTATCTTTCTACTAATTTTGTATTTAAAAAATGGCATGGTGTTGATGTCAACAGAACAATATTTTGTAGTGTATATAATGTGAAACTTTGGCTAATGTGCATGTATATGTGTGTGTTTGTGTGTTTGTGTGTGTGTGTGTGTGTGTGTGTGTGTGACACTGTCATGACACATGAAACCTAACCCTAATCCCAACCCTAACCATAACTCTAAACCTGACCCTAACCCTAACTTGTTATGACAAAAACTGAATGTCACTTAATAACAGAAGCGTTATGTCATAAACGTTTATGACTTGTTCATGACAGTGTCATGTCACTCTTATGTCGACACTGTCAAGTAAATTGTAACCCATAATTGTATGTTAAGTGAATAACTTGACCATGTGGATAACTAAAGTCATTTTATCATGTAATGTACCACCCCCATTGCATACCATCCTGTCACATTTAGTATATTTGGTAACACTTTACTTAATGGGTGAGTTCATAACACATTCATAGCAGCTGTCATAAACTGCACATAAAGCACTCATGACTGTTTCATGAGACATGACTCAACATTCATACCAAACTTTTGCTACTCGGAATGTCCAACCATTCCAGGTTACACAAATACGGGTCAGCTGAAAGTAGGCTAGTTTACCTCCCAGTGTTAAATTCAGTGATTATGAATACTTCACAACTTGTATAGTAAAGTGACATTCGATGTAGACTTCATAAGATATTCATGAAATATTTACAAAGGCTGGAGAGAAAAACGGCAATGCTGCTTTGCGATTGTTGGACTTTTATTTTGACAAGTTGTTGTCGTTCTGTCTTGCACATTCATGAAAGGTTTGGTATGAATGTTGAGTCATGTCTCATGAAACAGTCAGAATGCTTTATGTGCAGTTTATGACAGCTGCTATGAATGTGTTATCAACTCACCCATCAAGTAAAGTGTTACCACAATGGGTAACACTTTACTTGACAGTATCGACATAAGAGTGACACTGTCATGAAACATGAACCCTAACCCTCACTTATTATGACAAAAACTGAATGTCACTTAATAACAGAAGCGTTATGTCATAAATGTTTATGACTTGTTTATGACACATTCATGACAGTGTCATGTCATTCTTCGATACTGTCAAGTAAAGTGTAACCCAGAAGGATATATACCTTGAACATGAAAATCCTTCATCTTAAAATAAACCCCACCCCGCAGCAGTGACTTCGAGTTGAGAGTTGCTGTAACTTGGATACTTCATTAAATACTTAAAAATCATTAAATACTTAGATTCCATGAGATCACATGGCATTCATGTCTGAATGTTACATTCACATTTCTAAGAAAACATCCTCAGAGAAAGCCTCAGAGAAAGTTTGTGACTGTACCTAAAAATGCCGTGGATTTCTCTTCCTTTGCTTTTTCCAATTCGTCAGATTCCATCGTAAATCCCACGGACCCTTCGGTTGGATCTGGGGTAGGAGTTGCTAGATAGGGTCAAATTATGATAAAGTTGCAATGTAATGTAAAAGATTCAGACATAAACCAAATGTAACATATTAAACATATAGTACTGCTGGGTATTATCAGGACATGGTGAGCCCTCTTACAGTATGTCTAATGACACATACACACATTAGTGTGGTGTGGGAGTTAATTGACTTACTCCTTATTAGAACTCTTCTATGATTGTCTTTACTTTATTTTTTATGCGGCTGAGATAACATAACATTGTAAGTGATATGGTCATTCATTATGGTCTAAGTCCACTATGCGGTCTGGCTTGGCTAATTAGTCGTTAATGTTTACCTCTCTTGCAAAACATAAGTATTTGTGTAAAAGGTTGCTATGTTTCCCCAATTTCAGTGAAAGGTTTTTATTCTTTCTCTATGAAAAGGAGCATGTGTAATTGCCAGAGCTCCCTTTTGCTCCAGGTCTAAACTAAGGGGTGGCGTAGTCGCTCTGTGTCCCTAAGGAGGGTGCCACAGATATTCACATAAAACACATCAAATTCACATTCACATCAACAGAGAATAAATACTTATAAAACTTGCATGATGAATTGAAAAAGCAAACGTTACTCATTTACCTAACATTGTGTACGTGGCTACAATTTTAAGCCATCCCCATCTGGTGGTCAGTTGGCAACTCCATGTTTTCTCCCTTTGGTGAAGGTGCGACTCTTTGAGTGTGGTGTGACAGGCAGATGGGTTTTGGATCTGGCGGTCAGCGGATTCTTGCAGTGGAAAGCCTTCCTCATCTATCCAGCTCAGATGAATCTTGTTAGTAGAAGAGCCTTTTTCACAGCCCTCATGGGTATGCAAGTGGCAGGAGAGAGTGACATCACCGTCCGTCCCATTGTTAGAGATTGATGGAGATGCAGAGACTGCGGAAGTATTGATGAAAGAAGTTCAGGATCCAGTCCAACATTCAGCTTTAAAAGCCATTTCAGTGCCATTCTTTATAACGCTATCACACTGTTATCAATCACTACATGCCCAATATTTGCAAGCATTTTTTAAGTCATTGGTTTTGGGCTGTGAGGAAAGATGAAATACCAGTTCTTATGTCTTCCTTGTATGGTGATACGTTGATGTCTTTATACAGTTACTGTCCAGAAGCATATTCATTTGTAACAACAACTACTCAGAGCTCCTTTAATTAACCATAATCCACAGTCAAGACTGGTGTGAATTTGGTGAATAATATAGTCTAGGCAACTAGTGAAAACAACCCGTAAAATGCCACTTACTGTCTAAGACGGAGAGATAAGTCTCTCCACCCCCTGGACCACAATAGTATTCTCCAGTATCTTCAGCGGTGACATTAGCAATGTTCAGTGTGCAGTCTTCATCAACGCTCATTTTCCCAGCTCTCTTTGTGATGTCTGTTCTGACCTTCCCAACTGTCACCACCTCAACTGTTTCACCTTGTGGGCTGCTGTAGTTCCATACGGTGTCACGGCAACCAGGTATAAGCATGCCCGTACATGGCAAGGACACATGACCTCCAGCAGCTGCATAGATATATCTGTCCGAGAAGTAATGTCCATGTAGGCCTAGTACACCTTGAAAATGTAAAGAATAGTAAAGTCTATTTGTTAACAATACAAAAGCCCATAATTTGTTCAAGAAAACTACTCATTTTGTAGAGAATATCACCCCACAGGTGAAATAAACAATTGTAGGGTCACATGACCTCAACCGTGTAAACTTCGTTTTTTCTTTTGTTTTTGTTCACCAGCACCTGAGACTTACAAACTAGAGTACAGGGATTTTATCTTTCTACTAATTTTGTATTTAAAAAATGGCATGGTGTTGATGTCAACAGAGCAATATTTTGTATATATAATGTGAAACTTTGGCTAATGTGCATGTATGTGTGTATATATTACAGTATGTGTGTGTGTGAGTGTGTATATGTGATTGTGTGTGTGTGTGTGTGTGTGTGTGTGTGTGTGTGTGTGTGTGTGTGTGTGTGTGTATGTGTGCATATGTGTGTGTATATGTGTGTGTTTGGATAGTCATGCCCCCATGTGCTCTTTTTTTAAGTCAGTGGCTCTTACCCGTGAAGAGGAGAGTGGTGATGCAGAAAATCTGTGATGTTTTTTTGTCCACAACCATGACAGCGTTGCTGCATATTAAACACACAATACATCCTTGAATTCTCTTCAACACCCAACTCCTCATACATCCATTTAAAGAGAACTTGCTCTAGAGCTACACCAATGTAAATAATGAAATAGATTTGTAGTGCATGCATACAATGGAAAAGTATTTTATTGACAGTTATCTAAGAAAGAGTAACAACACAATACCTTTACAACCGACAGTGATTTGTAGTGACTTTCAGCACGAGTCTATAACAGATCAAACAAATGAATGTAAAAAATAAAAACTGCATTAAATATTCATTATAGCATTACATTTATGTACAACAGACATGTACATACACTCACAAACACATACACACACACACAAACTTCAATTTGGCTGTACACATTGAAAGTAAAAAATCTTAGACACTACCTGTAGAGAGGTTTCTTTGGCTGCAGTGGTGGTGCTAATACAATAGTGTACAGAACCCCTGCTGTCCCTGCTAAATCTGCAGCATGTGGCATCATGACTGACATATATGTTACTTTTTTCAAAGGGTGTTCCTCTTTCTGAAAACATAGTTTTTCTTCCTCTTTCAAGATAAGATATGTCACCCCCCCCCAAAAAAAACCAAAACTACTGTAGATGTACTGAACATAATGCATGCTTTCCCCAGGACCTCTCCATTCCCCACTCATGCAACTTCTTGTAAACTGCTCATCACACTTCCCAAGTTCTCTTTTCCCCTACTCCTGCAATTCTTTGTACTAGTCTGTAAGCCTTACATCTTCTCCACTTGATTAATCAATCATTGTCTAGCAACACAACCATTTTGTGTCTGTAGAAACGTATGCGCACTGTTTCGCTAAGACAACTCTGCAACAACAGATGAAATATACTTCGGTGACGCCCAAATGCACGTTTGTAACTGCAGTGCACACTGCTGTCATTATGCTGCGGTCATATCACTGTGCTGTATGTTGTATGTTAGGAGAGATAGAGAGAGAGGGAGTGTGTGTGTGTGTCTAGAAACTTGTGTACAAGACCAGTGTGTGAGTTTGTGTGTGTGTCTGTAGATTTGAATGTACATGTCTGTGTATGTGTGTACGTACATCTGTCAACATGTGTTTGTGTATGTATGTTCACGTGCACACATCCACAAGCTGGGATCATTGGGATCCAACTATTGAATATTGAAATGTGACACTTGCAGCACCCCAGAATTTCAGAGAATTTAGAATACATCTAATGACTATCTATGGGCTCTATCTTGGTGATCTTAAACTCAGCGCAAAGCGTACTCCTATCTTACACTCAATTCTTTTTGCCATGAGTGTCTCTTTTATTGAACAATGCGCTCAGGGGTGTGGCGCATTATTTAAAAATCGCTATCTTACACTATCTAAAAAGCATTAAGCCACTGACCAAGAAAAACCTGGTCTATAGCGAAAGATGCATATGAAGCAAAGCTGACCTACTGTCACAAGATGTAAGCAGCAACTAACTCTCTGCAGAATAAATGTCCTCAGGTTTTTATTCAGTCATTCGAACATTATTGGGGTAGTAATTAACGGTGTATAACGGTTTTGTCGTTGACTAACACCATGGTGAAGTTAGTTTCACTTTGCCAATGAGTTCAAATAATGGAGTGCAGATGCGTGTAGGCTATAGCCAGAGGTGGAAAAAGTATGAAAATATTGTACTCAAGTAAAAGTACCAATACTTTGATTAAATATTACTCAAGTACAAGTTAAAATACCAATCTGAAACTGTACTCAAGTAAAAGTAAAAAGTAGTTCATTTAAAATGTACTTTAAGTAAAAGTTACTTAGTTACTGGGGGGGGTACCAGAACAACCAGTTTTACCAGAGACTTTCTAATGAGGAGATATAGCACTCAAAAAATCCTCCATAGTAATGCATGGTGTTAGTTTGTAACGCCAATATGGCAGTTGTCTACACATATCACAACCCTTCCACAAAACGTCGACATGTGAATACATTGAGCCAATCATGTGGTGTGCTGTGAAGACATCGTGCCAATCATCTGTTGTG
Source organism: Alosa sapidissima (assembly GCF_018492685.1). Classification (NCBI taxonomy): domain Eukaryota; kingdom Metazoa; phylum Chordata; class Actinopteri; order Clupeiformes; family Clupeidae; genus Alosa; species Alosa sapidissima. Next base: position 34,241,061 of record NC_055962.1, on the reverse strand, counting down.
ATCTTGCCGCTGGAGCAAGATTGGTGTCGTGAAGCCTTACGCACACGCATTTCTGCTGAAATAGATGCACGATAAGTGCCCAAAAAGCGTTGCAATATGGCCTGCCGAGTGGAGGGACTTGCCTAAAAGGACTTTGGTCCTAGCTCGAGTTGCTGCAGCCAGCAGCTAAGGCAGCAATGTTCATGCTCCCAGTGTGTAGCGCTGTAGCTGGAGCAACTCGAGCTAGGTAAAACCGATTGTTTCAGTTTTGTTCATACCGACCCGTGACGTTGAGAAATGGAGATCTATATGAAAAAATGTGAAAGAGTTCTCCTTTAAGTTTGAGCAGTAGTTGATTTTCAAAGTTAGTTGCACTCATCCTTGATCGCTTTGCAGTGAACAGTAATCCAGCACAACTGAAATGCCTCTCACAGGCAGCTGAGGCAGGCAGGCCAATGTTGAGTTGCAGAGAGTTTTTTTAGATTTGGAAACGAGCAGAAGGTTCAGCACATTAAAGGGCGTCAGACTGGGGAAAGTAGGAAATATAGGGCCCCAATGGAGGAGAGGGCCCTTGAAAAGTGGAATACGGGGGGCACAACATTTTCACCAGGCATTAGCAATAATTTAGGTAATCCACACATAAAAAATCCAAACAACTCCATAAGTAGAGTCATGTGTAATGAAGTGGAATAACACAGGGAAAAAGTATTGAACACGCTAAGAAAAAGCACTAAGGCAAGGAAAGGGAAGGAACGAGCTGGAATCTGTAAGTAGTTAGAGAGTAGTTATCCTTTCTATCTGTGCAAATTAATATAAGCTTGGTTAGTAGCCTACATATTAATGGGCTATAAAAAGGGTTTTCATTACCAAGGTGTCACACAAGAAACATTTCATGATGGATAAAAGCAAAAAGCTCTCCCAAGACCTTTGCAACCTTATTGTTGCAAAACATGTCAATGAAACTGGTTACAGATGCATTTCAAAACTTCAGAATCTTCTAGTAAGCAGCATGGGAGCCATTATCTGCAAGTGGAAGGAACATCACTGCATCATCAACCGGCCATGCACAGGATCTCCTCGCAATATTTCTGACCAGGGAGTCAGAAAGATAGTCAATTCCAAGGGCCAAGGACCACTCTGAGAAAGCTCCAGAAAGACTTGAAGACTTAAATTAAATTAAATTAAATTAAACAGTTCTGGAAGTAACTAAAGATCAGGATTCACAAGAGGGACCCCTGGAATCTGTTTAGAACAATGGGCCAAAATCACACCTGATACTGCGACTAATAAGTTTTGTCATACAGGAAATGTCTTAAAGCTGTCATTACAAACAAAGGCTTTTCCACCAAGTATTGAAGAAATTTCAGTAGGCACGTTCAATACTTTTTTCCTGTGTCATTCCACTTTATTACACATAACTGTTATGTTTGGATTTTTTATATGTGTTAATATAATGTGTGGTGAAAAATTTGAATAGACTCACTAACCCTAACCCTATGAAGTTCAGGCTAATTACTGAAAAAAAATTAAGTGTTCAATACTTATTTCCACCATATATTTATTTTACCTGAATATTTTAACTTCCAAATTAAATGTCAAAATGACAGGACTGACTGGATTTTGTATACAAAACATAGTGAAAACTGTCTAGGGTCACTCTCACTCTCCCTTGCTAAAGAGCTAAATGGTTTAGTCCACCTGCACGATAGTCTATCTTTTGTTTATTTAGTTGAGCATCGCTAGTAGTGGACCGCTAATTGTTGTGCTGCTGGTGCAATGTCTTTCTCCAAGAAAGCCAAGTCAGGTTACCAAAAACAAAGGCCGAAACAGGAAAAATAGACATCAAAATGAGGGGAAACAACTAATAAACTTCTTTCCAAAGAAAGGTGAGCACAAACGTCAAAACACGAAATCCCATGGTGTTTGCTTAGGCTATCTCCGCAATCATTAGTGCTAAAACGAACTGAGACAACCCATTGAAATAGCGGAAAATACTGTACACTTTCATAGGTTAGGCTACACATGTAATCTGAGGCATCTCGTGATCCAGCTCCATCTCCATCACTTTCAGAAAGACTGCATGGCGCCAGCTTGATTCATGTCCTGTTGTAGGGCGCGATTTTTTTTCTCTCCCTTTCTGTTTTCGTTAGTCTTAACTTTTTTTTTTACTCAAGTAACGGATGGGATTTTTGATGTAGCGAAGTACAATACTTCACTCAAAATGTAATCAAGTAAAATTTAAAATACCAATTTTATAAACTACTTAAAAAATACAAAATACACAGAAAAACTACTCAATACAGTAACGTGAGTAAATGTATTTTGTTACTTTCCACCTCTGGCTATAGCCTACTCTGCTAGGTTTTAGTAAAGCATGGTTTAGTGGAATATCTGTTCCATACTGTCTCGTGTGCAAGCAGATTCCTTCAAATGCACCACTGACTATTAAAATACTGATGCGCTGTTCAAAGTTGTGCTGCTTGCTGTTAAAAGAATGACAGATGTTATTCTCGTTGGTTTAAATGACGTTACGACTAAAACAGACCCATGACTGATTAAGGAAGATAGCAACCGCCTTGTTGCGCCAGGCGCCCGACATTTGATAATGTTTGAGAACAAAACCATGTCCAATGTTGACTGGACAAACCCCTAAGCTATTAGCCACTAGTGACCATGTATTTAAGATCGCCGAGATAGGGTCCTATGCAGTGATTCAGCAAGTCAAATAAGTAACTTTACTTGTACAAAGTATTAACTTCTGAACCTTATCACAATATTGGCACAGTCCTTGACTCCATGTCCCTGATCCTGATTTCAGGATTGATGATTTGTCTGCTGAACCATCCGAACTCGCGCCTCAAACCTCACATCTGGCTGGCGCTTATACTAACGTAATGATGTAGGCAGTGTGTGCAATGTTATGTTAAACATTAACATTGATTCAGTCTACTGGCGTGATCTGAATAATTACAAGCATGTTCTCTGAATTCATATTTGTGTGATCTTCCATGTTCTCACTTTAATAAGACATCTTTAACGAGACATCTGCAAAATGCCTTGGCCAGAACCTTATTTGGGGGGCCTTGTCATGGAAAAGATTGGGAAACCAAGTAACAATCTTGTAATGTGCAACTGTCTGATTTAAGAAACAGTGTTTCTTATACTTTTCTAAGACACACTGATCTTTTGAATAGTTCCTGTAATGGGTAAAACAAAATGTCTCGAAAGCACAAAGCACTCGCTTGTCATTCTTATTAAAGAGGAACCAAAACTGACTCATACTTGTGGTCATCAAAAAAATAGCAGGGAGACAAAACCACATGTATGCTTACTAGGACTAGATGTTAGACTGATGAATCAGCACAAATGCTGCTGGAGGTGTCCTCTTTGGTGGTTGGATAGGGAGATTACCGCACGGTGCCTCCAATACGATACATCATCAGTTGTTCACTCTGGTCTCATTGGGTGTTTCTGCCTTTTATCATAGGCCTTTTTTCAGCCTTTTTTCTATGTTTTCTACATAAACATAGAAAACATAGAAACCATAACCCTCACACCTACTTACAACAACTTTATTTCCATTAGGGTCATTCCACGTCAGTTCAACCAGGGCCGAGGGCCTTAACACCTTGTGGGAATATACAAAGATTTTTTTTTATATTGTTTCCTTCACTCCCCATGATCCCTTCTTTTTAAAGATACTAATTTGACTTGTCTTATGCAAATCTTTCTTTATTTTCCACCCTGAACATGGGCAAAATGCACCATTTTAGTTACCACAGTGCCACCTGTGGTTGTATAGAGTAACCTGTGGTAACTCTATACAAAACATATGGTAACACTTTACTTGACGGGCGAGTTCATTCACATTCATAGCATCTGTCATAAACTGCACATAAAGCATTCATGACTGTTTCATGAGACATTCATACCAAACCTTTCATGAATGTGGAAGACAGAACGACAACAACTTGTCAAAATAAAAGTCCAACATCGTATTTGTGTAACCTGGATACCATTAATTTAATCTCTCTAGCCTTTGTAAATATTTCATGAATATCTTATGAAGTCGAATGTCACTTTACTATACAAGTTGTGAAGTATTCGTAATCAATGAGTTTAACACTGGGAGGTAAACTAGCCAAGGCCTACATTCAGCTGACCCGTACTGTATTTGTGTAACCTGGAACGGTTGGACATTCCCAGTAGCAAAAGATGAGAAATCTGCAAAGGTTACATCATAAAACAAATACATTTTTATGTAGCAAAAATTATTTGTGTAACCAGCATGGTGTCTTTATGCACACTAACCAGAGAATCTACACTTTACCAATCTGTATGCAGGCTGCCCAATGAAGGAACAGTATTGGAGCTGATGTTATAAGAAAATATACTTTTATTAACAGAACAGACACAAATAACGAATTTTGGCACCAGGGCAACAAACAATGTTCTGCATAAATTACAGCACACAATCTCGAAGAATGAGTGAATACACCACAACACTTCACACTATATGGACAGTGCACACACATACACTGATGAGGTTACACTGGGTTTACAATAGACGCCGCAAACAAATTACTGTTTATATAGGGAATATTGCACACTGCCCTAAGCCAAGACAACATGAGAACAAATACAGAGACACATTAAACAGACACACACACAGAGACAAGCGGATATTATAGACGGTAAAACTATGACAGGCTGGCCTCCACTGATGGCGCAGCACAAGACAGTCGTGACGCAGACAGGCTAAATTCAGTCACATAGGTTACACAACGCACACAAGTAGGCCTAAACAATGAAACAGTTCCAAGCTCAGGAAAAACAGTGGCTGGCTGAACCGACGAAGGCAGTCCTCCTGCAATCAAAAGCATCGATACAATATAATGCTTTGCCAGGTTAAATAGTGACGTAAGCTATAGATATTCACGCCAAAATTGAGGCATACCTCACTTTAGATGGGAAACTGCAGTCTGGTTACCGTGAGCTGCAGATGCTCTTCGCTTACTATAGAAACAATGGCATATAGGAGGAAAGTCAGATGTCTGATTTTAAAAGCAACAATTTGTATTGCTACGTAAACACAGCAAATTAACTTACATTCTTAAAACCAGTGAGGATGAGATACAAGCTGTATGCCTAAAGGTCATGACCTTGACCTTTTACAGTAATGGCAATGTCATAATTGGGTTTACCACACCTTAAAACATAGGAATCAATGTCTCATTTGTTATTTGTTATACCGTTTTTAGATTTTCAGCTATGTCAGTGTTCTGCTTAATTTATACGCATTATTTTCTCAAACGCCATGTCTGATACAAGACTGAAAATCACCCCCTCCAAATCAGATAATATGGGTAAATGATACATTTTCGGAATCCTTAGGGTCATGCCAGTATTTCAGTGTTTGGAGTTTGTTTCTCTGATGCTCCCTGGTGCCACAGGATTAAAAGACAAAAGATTACTTAGGCGGAAATGGCAGGAAAATGTGTGTGATTAAACGTTTGAAGAGCTCCAGGGTTGGCTGTACTTATCCAAAATGTTCACAAAAGGATTTAAATGAAAGCTCAGAGTCCCCCCTTTAAAATGATACCAAACATAACAAAATAAAATATTCCAATATAGATTTTCAGCTATGTCAGTGTACTGCTTGAGTTATACGCATTATTTTCTCAGCCTTAGTTTACATTATGTGTGATAACTCAAAACAGCTACTCTTGTCAGATGGCCATAATACATCATTGAAAAGCTGAGATTCCAGGCTTTCAGAAAAGGTATGGTATAGCCTTTGCCACTTTTTCGGTAACGGTTTCCATATTTTGAGGCCGTGGCTCACGGACTACACTGCATGTCTTGAGATATGAACTGCTGCACTAAGTCACTGCAGTTCATATCTCAAAACATGCCTGTACGAATACTGTGATGTAAAGGTTTAAAGCTTACTTCATTTGCTGAATCACCGTAGTAGTCTTGAGATGCACACCAGATTCTGTTAAAATTCTGTCCACAGGGGGCGCTGCAAGTGACACATTTCAAAAGGTTGGACCCTGATGATCACTGCTTGTGAATGTGTGCACACTGGCCTTGCACACACGTTTGTATAGACACACACACACACTCTCCCTCTCTCTAATTGTACAGCACAGTGATGCATAATATTTACTGCATAATGACAACAGTGTGCAGTGCAGATACAGACGTGCATTTGGATGTCAAAGTATATTTTGTCTCAGTGAAGCAGTGCGCACAAGTTTGTACAGACACAAAATGATTGTGTTGCTAAAAGAAGGTGCTAAAAGAAGAATCGCAGGAATAGGGGTTAAATAGAACTTGGGAACTGAAAGAGGAAGAAAAAATATGTTTTCAGAAGGAGGAACACCCTCACATATGTTATATATATATGTTATTTCACAATTAAATATTTGTATCAGTTATTATGCAACACTCTGCAGATTTAGCAAGAGCATCAGCATCACCACTGCCAGCGAAACCTCTCTACCGAGTGCCTAAGATTGTTTGGTTACACTTTACTTGACAGTATTGACATAAGAGTGACATAACACCATCATTAACATGTCATAAATGTTTATGACATAACGCTTCTGTTATTAAGTGACATTCGGTTTTTGTCATAACAAGTTAGGGTTAGGACTATGTGTCATGACAGTGTCATTTGTTCATGACAGTGTCATGTCATTCTTATGTTGATACTGTTAAATGAAGTGTTACCTTGTTTGTTTTCTTTCAAAGTATACAGTGAAATTGAAGTTGGGGTGTCTGTGTGTGTGTGTGCTGTTACGAAGTGCGAGGCCTAGGCGCAGCATCCAAAGCTAAGCTTCGTTGTCTAGGAAGGTATAATTATATTCTTAGCAGAGGTTTTGTGAATGCAGTTTGAGATTTGGGGTTTGTGTTTACAGTTTTGAGAAAAGGGTGGAAGGTTTCAAAAAATGTGTTTTAGAAATTGTGAAAAACTAACTAAAAGACTGGTTGCAGTTCACTATCTGGCCACAGTTTAACATTGTTTTAGATGGGACGATAGGGGGCGGTATTGAGTTCTGTCAGCACAAATCCATAGTCATGATGACCAGAGTGAGGAGGAGGGCTGATAATATGAGCTCAACTTCAAATTTATGGAAACACATAGTGTTTAAAGTTTTAAAGATATGTATTCCGTTAAATATCTCTATTCCTGGAAAAAAAGAATTCTCTGAAGAATGTGTAAATGTGTCCCATGTAGGGGCATGTCGTGTTCTATATTAGCCTAATTATTAGGACCGCCACGCAGCGAAGCGGCTGTCATATAGGTTTAGTCAGATTTTTTTTTTCTTTTTCGCATGCCCAAATTTCCATCAAGGATTCCTGGAACACTGAAAGACCGGGGTACATGAAACTTGGTGGGCATGTAACCCCACATGGATAGCATGGAACCATCGTTTTTCGTTTTGATCTGTAGCCTCCCCGCTGGACTGGACCCCCCGAAAGGAGGGTAGGGCAGACACAGTTTTCTGTGAATATCTCGAGAACCGTAGGGTTTAGGAGGACCATTTTTTTTTGTATGTTGATCTCAAGGGGCCATGTCAACCCATTCCATAACTACTCATTTCATGTATAGTGCCACCTAGTTAAACACAAAAAAGTACAAATGAAGTGTTGTAATCGCAGGTATCTGTGACCTAACATAGTCAAAACTGCACGAAATTGGAAGTGTAGGATCATTATGACACCCTCTGTATGCACGCCAAGTTTCGTGGAATTCAGTTCATGGGGGGCCACACAATAAATTAATTTATGTTACTATACACCAACTGGCCTGTAGGTGGCCAGAGACAGTTTTCTGTGAATATCTCGAGAACCGTAGGGCCTAGGAGGTCCACCTTTTTTATGTATGTTGGTCTTAAGGGGGCATGTCAACCCATCCCATTACCACTTATTTCATGTATAGTGCCACCTAGTAAAAAATTAAAAAGCAAAAAATTAGGTGTTTTCATCAAAATATCTCTGGCTGACATGGTCAAAACTGCACGAAATTAAAAGTGTAAGATCATTATGACACCCTCCGAATGCATGCAGAGTTTTGTGTACTTTCGTTCATGGGGGGTCTTACAATAAAATAATTTATGTGTACATTTAGTGACGTACACCAACAAGGATTCCCGGGACACTGAAAGACCGGGGTACACAAAACTTGGTGGGCATGTAACCCCACATGGATAGCATGGAACCGTCGTTTTTCGTTTTGATCTGTAGCCCCCCCGCTGGACTGGACCCCCCGAAAGGAGGGTAGGGCAGACACAGTTCTCTGTGAATATCTTGAGAACTGTAGGGCCTAGGATGACCAATTTTTTCCGTATGTTTGCCTCCAGGGGTCATGTTAACCCATTTCATGTGCACAAACAGATACACACGCACACACATACATTCACAGTAATCATACGTATGACACATACTCACACAGTAGACATATGTACGCATGCATGCACAGGCACATACGCAGGCACACACACAAGCACGCACACACACACATAACATAAACATGTACACATGCACACAATTGATAGATAGATAGATAAGATAGGAAATTCAAGGGTCTCGGTAGCATACAGACATAACACCCAACATGCACTTAAAGCAGTAATGGTAAACATATAATTAAACTCCACTGTACAATAAAGACAGTAGAAGATAAGACAGATAAGACAATTCAAGAATTTCTCAGAATTATGAACAGGCAAGATGGAGGTGGGCTTGTATAAAATTAATTTTACATGTGAAATCTATGAACTAATCATGTTTTGGTACTTGTTGTCTAGCAGATACCAGTGAGAATTGAGTGTGGATAATGCAATTTAGTGAGACAGTTAGAATCATATGCCTTTCAGCGTGATTTCTTTTTGTGGAAAAAATGTGCTGGACTCGGCGGCGGTCATATTTTTTACCGCTCTGTGGTACATCTAGTTCATTCATATTGATGAATATAACTTTTTCTCAAGACATATAATTGCTCCATATGATTTCTTCAAGGATTTGGATTGCTTCAGATACTAGAATTAGTCACAGCATCACCAAATATGCAATACATTTCAATTTAATGGTCCACGACTTAAGCTAAGCAATGATTGTACAACTTGATTTGATATGTACAACTGCCTGATATTTCTCTTCATCAGATGCTCTTCTTCATGTTGATATACCCAAATATCAAGCATGATACTGATGCATGCAAAGGCCAATCATACTGCTATATACAGGTTGATTCATGTAATAACCTCTGAAGCGCTTGAGAACATACTACCACCATTGCTGGTGTGTCTTACTGCTTCCCAGGACCACCTCAGTATCTTTACCTCTGTGTGAACATAGCTGCAGCCTAGTCAGTGCTTAACTACAATGCCTGATAAAATTGATTTTTTCAATTACCACAACATATAAGCAATAGAGTTTGAATAAAAAAACATGACTGCCTTGAAAACTGACAACAAATAGCTTTATTCAACAATCAAAAAGACGAAACAATAGCTAACAAAAACAGTTTTTCTTTTGTTAAAAACCAAAGATAGCGTAAGAATAGTGTGTGTATTTAAATAATTACATTGCCTCTAAGTGCATCAGTACAACTCCTCCCCTACTTATGTTGGCTATGAATTTAACAGAGGCTGCAGAGGAATCCAGGGGGGGGCAAGACTGGGTACTGAGTTCTGGGCTGTATTCCAACTAGGTGGTTAAGCGGCAGATCTGGGTAAGTTAACCCAGAGAAAGTGGTAAACCTCCTAATAGAAGAGCCCTTTGGCTTTGTTTAGTTTGGAGACTGACGTCTCGGGGCTGCTCCGTTATCAGGTTTACAACTTCCTCTGGGTTATCTTACCAAGGTTTGCCACTAAACCACCTGGAATCATGGCCTGAACTGAGCCCCAGCAGAGCTCTCCCAGCACTGAATAAGGCAGGACACCTCATACAAGAGAACTTCATTGATGAACTCATGGTCCATGAATTATGTTCACTTCACTTAATACGGCAGTGAGAGGATGATGGGCTACATTTCAAATGCTTTAGAACAAGCAGATCTCACCAGATCAACATAATAGCTATTCTTACAATTTCAGAAGGTATTGGGATGGGTGCAAAACAAACATAGTATAGCATGTATTTTTACAACTTCCCATTTTGAAGGTGCACATCTGAAGGTGGACATTGCATAGGCACTCATACCTCTCTGCACGACCCGCTGGTGCACACCAGGCAGAGAAAGCGTCTGCACAGGAGTGGGGTGCAGAGGAGAAACTCAGTGATGGTCAACTGGCCAGTTGGGTCTTTGGAACCTGGGGATGGTCCTCCTCGTCTAAAGCAAGACATCATAGCGGAGGAGGGGCAGGTCTGGCGGCAGGCGGAAGTGTAAGAGGAGCCTCTTTCATGGGGCTACTCCAGAGTTTTGGCAGCGCCCAGCCTGGAGAGTCGGTCAGCTTCCTCGTTCCCTGCGAAGCCTGCGTGGCCTGGGATGTGTTGCTGTGGAGAGGGGGACAAAGACATCTCAAGCACAGGCATACCATCAGACACATCTCTATTCGGATAGGAAAGATAATAGTCTCTAATTTACCCTTGAATGGAATAATGCAATGAACTTAAAATTAAATACAAAACTGAAGACTGTTCTAAGATTGGGGATGTGGATCCATGATGTGTAACAACCACTAGGTAATAATAATTAACTGTCTGGTTTTTAACCGACAACATTCATTGATCCTGCTGATCATGAGTAGGAGTTCTGCTGTTCATCAGTGAAGATGGGCAATGGACTATAGACCCTTTCAAGAGAGTTCCATTATCAGCGTCATAGTTGGCCCCACAAGACTTCCGTTTTAAAGGTCCAGTATGTAGGAAATAATGGAAAATAAACTGTAACCATTCCAAAAATGATCACCATATGTTGTCAGAGAGTAAGGAAACACGATGAATTGAAGTAATAGCTTATTTGACAACATTACTCTAACCCGTAAAACCCATGAAAAAAATGAGTTACGGGGCGGAATCTCTTGGAATTTTCGTTATGTTTTGAACGATTAATTCTAGAATAGCGTATTAATAATGGGCTAGCGCGTCCTCCTATTTGTGTTGCCAAATTAGCAATGGCCAACTGTCAACAGCTGTCAGTTGTAGTCATAAACACCTACGAGAGGCAGGCAAATTTCCAAAATTAAAACAATAAACAAATTAAGTGGACATCGGAGCTTCCTGAGATGGTGACGTCTTTGTCAAACGAAGAATATCAAGTCTGACGCAGAGCTGGCCATATTTCTCCACGACAGTTAGCCTAGGCTAAACTTCATCTGCATCGCTAACTTCAGCTAAATATGTTACGTTGGTTAGAGAGGTATTTTTTGTTTTCACTGTTTCCGTAATGTGTAGCTGGGTCATGGTTGGAGAAACGTTAAAGCAGCTGCAGGTCAACTAACGTTAGCTAAGTCTTCATTACATCTGGCAACCCAGAAGAGGCTCGCGTCTGGTGGTCTTGAGAACATTCACCAGTGTTTTGATTTTGGCCTACAGAACGTTCGGTAACAATCCTACAAATCGCACCTTTAACATTCCATATGTTATCTTAATGCAGAGGAAGTAGATTGGGGCCCAAATAGAACGTTCAAGCATTGTTTTTGTTTTTATTGTCGAAAGGGTCTATACGCCACAGAAGGGCCTTCAGCCAGCACATACTGTATATTTCCAGTGAAGCATCAGTCTAAAGCATTGGTTCCCAAAGACTGGGTCGCGACCCACGGGTGGGTCACAGGAGATTTAATTTGGGTCGCCAGCACAATTTATGTTGTGTAATAGGCCTAGCTTATACCATTTAACCAGGAACACTATCAGTTTTCTATTAGGATATAGTTTGTTTACCACAGTCACGGCCCCCTGTGCAATTTTGCACTTAGAATAGCTCTGAAACTGGGGAGCGAACACATCGCAGAGGGGAGAGCGTGGACAGCTCACTCGCAAAATGAAACATTTCTGTGGGGCGCCTGCCATGGACCTCACAGTTGCAAAATGCAAGGGACATGAATCAGCACAAACATTAACAGACAGCTGCTTCCGTTGACCAATTAAAATCTAGTTACCATACTGTCAACTAAAGCAGTGTACCGTGTCCATGTACCGGACATGGCTATTCAATTTGCGTCATAGGCTGTAGATAGTTTCGATTGTAGATGCACTCTTTAAAGTTAATAGCAACCTCCTCACATTCCTTATTATTTCGGATTTTAAAACGCACAACAGTGCATTATAGTATATTAGGCTACAATTTAAATGGACATTTTAAAAGCTATTATTTCCTCTCGTTTTCCACCTCACAAACTCTACTAGGCTCCAGTAAAGGCACATTATCATTCTTACAACATAGCTTGTCACAACATCAATACACAGCCTTAGTATAAGGCCTACAAACAAGCAAACGTTTAACTCCAGAGAAAAATGTGGATTCAACTTTCCAAAGAAACCTCCAGAAATAGGCTACAATATAACGACTTGAGTTATTTGCCATGTTTACATCGGAATTGACGGTGTTATGGATCCATTTGTCTGCAACGCAACGTAGCCTACAACATCTCTCTTTAGAAATACAGGAACAGCTTACTATGCTGAAGAGTGGTTGGAGGGGGGGGGGGTCATAGAAAAGTTTGAGAACCTGTGGCCTAAAACAAGATTGGTGGTTGCATGTTAGATCTGAAGTGAAATGGGTCCTGATGGTCTGTCATTTTTAAAAAGTGGGTCCCCAGAAAAAACAACGGTCTAAAGGCATCTTCTATCAATCTGCCTCTTTCGTTTTCACTCGGAACATGGATATCTTGTTTGTGCCCAACAGGGCAACTCTATCATTTGAGACACGCATACATCCTTCAGCATCTTAACATGCTCATTTACAAGGTGCAACACCCAACCAGGTCTGTGTAAACAGGTACACTAACTAGAACAATAGCCACTACACCACAGGAGACAGTCCATCTGTAATGTACGGGTTGACAGCAGGGCACAGCTCACACTGGCATAAGGAACATTAAACTGGGGCACATACCCACACCACCTGCAACTCTTGGTTCAGTGCATCCAGACGCTCAAAGTCCTCCTGGTTGGTGATTTTGCCACCTCCCTTTAACCTCCAGCCGTTTAGCTTCCACTTTTTCACCCAACTGGTGACCCCTAAGATAAAACACAAAAGGTAAATGCCATTTTTCTAGCTCCAACAGGGTTCAGAATTGATCATTTAATATTCCTGAATTCTCTCTGTCTCTCTCGCTCTCTCATATCTAGATGCAAGGAGTACCATTGATAGTGAACTTGCTGTCGGTGTACAGCACCAGCTTCTTGATTTTCAGGTCTCGGGCCTGTTCCAGAGCCTTACAGGCAGCCTGCAGAGGAAACGGTGAGGGAAGAAGAAGGTGTGAAATGGCAACTAGCCACTTTAAAGTCAACTTTTATGAGACAAAAAAACAATTCAACAATTCAAAACTACAACTGGAAAAAACAGAAATGTTGAGGCAGCATGCTTATTGGGTTATTTTCTGTCTCCCTAATTCTCAATCATGTGACTACAAAATGTTGATTCCGTTGTTTAACATGTTCATGTAAATCAATGTGTTCCTTTCAATCCTCTGTACTATAGGTGCAGGTGTAAATGTACAAAAGCGACTGGATCTGGAAAATGAAAGCAAACCTGAAGCTCTGCTCTCTGGTTGGTCTGCCTGCCGCCCAGTCTGTCTGCAACATTTCTGCAACACAGTTTCAAATTCCACACTTTTCACACAACATGCAAAATGACCCTGGCTAAAAAGAAATAGCCAAAAACTAGGATGGCAAGGCACATCACACTGCTCTGTTTCCTGCCCCGACACTGTTAATGAAGCAGTGACTACACTGACCGGAAAATCACTACAATTTCTGAAGGCTGAAGTGAGTCAGATTATGGTTGATTGAGGAAACACTTACAAGGGATGGTTGGGTCCCCAGTACACCCCGATTCCTGCACGAGCTCCAGGCCTCCCATTGCCTTCGCAACAGCCATCTGTGTAGACGACCACGGCATCACCTACACAATAAAAAGAAAATAATCAAGGAGAAGTTAAAGGATTTGTTTCTACTTATAACAAAAGTCAAGCAACAATATTAAATATATTGTCTTATATTTCACTGAAATGTGAAATATAAGACAGAAAAAGACTGAGCTAGAATATGGCGATCCATTAGTGGCTTAAATATTTCGTTTTGCACACGTTTGCACGTTTTGTTTATGTCCACTGAACATATGACTATGACTAATTTGTCTATGTCTATGCAACATTCACTTCATGAAATTAAATATTTCTGGCATATATGAAACATCATACTTAAAGGGGGGGGGGGGGGGGGGGGGGTTGTGTGGTGCTTCATTGTCCTATACCCATGTAGGTGAAGTCAGTCTTTTCAGCAGGTGCTGGGCTAACGTTCTGGGGCTTGTCTTCTGCCACCTTCACCCGTTTAACAGCACACCCATCCACTTCATCCCCCTCTACTTTCTTCTCCTCCTCTTCATTCACATTCCCCAGTTTCCTCTTTAGGCCTCCCATCACAGCTGCCATCGTGGCCTCATAGCTGGGGGCTCTTTTAGGGAGCTCAATGTCACAGCTGCTGGTTTCTGCTGGAATTCAACATTTAAAATTATTGCCAGAGTTAAATTATTGGGTTTCCTGTAGACAATCGGTGAACATGTCATAGAGAGTACATGAACATGTCGTAGACAGAGTGAAATTGCACCTTCTTTAACAGACGAGCATTTTGTTGGTTGGCTCCTCACAAACTCCCATGCATCCTTTTCTGAGCCAAACTTCTTATAACTTGCGCATGGAAACTTGTCGACTTGACTCTTGCATTCATCCCTGCAGGGTAATATTAACGTTACACGTGTTCTTTTACGTTGATGGGGATGTAAACTACGGAAAGCAAAAGAACTGTGACCCACCAAGTATTGTATACGCCAGGCTGAAGTCCTTTCCTCACGGCGTAGAAGAATGTCCCTTTCTTGCCCATTTCCTCTGCACCACTGCACAAACCCCTAACGTTACACAACCTGCTTAAACACAGTCTAGTCACTCTCCACATCAAGCCGCACAACTAATTTACACGAACATTTTTAAAATGCATGACATGCGTTGATAATCGAGACGTTTTACCCTCTCCAATCACAAATGTTTGCTAGCTATCTCTACACTATCATTACCTTAGAAGGCTAGCATCAAGACTCTTTAACAGGAGTTGCAAATAACGTTACTTTTATCTAATGAAACTGAACTGTATCCATGCTGGGTATCTGGGCTTGTACTGACGCGGATTTGGGTTAGGAGGATTTATTGAATCAATTAAACAAACATATTTCTAGCTACTCAAAGCTAAGCGTTCCATGTGATTTCAAGTTCAACTGGTCCTGTTCACATCCGTATTTATGCTCCTTCATGGTGAAGCCAAAAGTAGCGAGCCCTCTACTGGTTTGGGGGATGAACATTTTCTACTTGAATTTCCCGGAATTTCCCATGATGCTTCTACGTCGTGCGCTTTTACGCAGCTCTCGCGAGAATACGTTCTCTTCCCAGGCCGTCGTTGTATGAGGTAGGTGAGGGGAATGTGAGCAGTGTGAATGATTTTTCTTTGAAATGGCTTTAAATTGCAGTATAAGCTGTGCTTTTGCATTAATACGATTTCATTAGACAGTGATACGTTAGATTATTTGAATCCTGTTATTGGATGGCAATTCTAGCACTTTGACAAACGAGAACTAGCGGGGCTGCTTCGGAAGAGGACTTGTGAAAAGTGCGTTATCAAGGCCCATGTAGTCGTGGGTGACAAAATGCCCCAGTTTGAGCCGTATAGCTAACTTACTTTGCGGTTCGATTGGAGTTTTATGTAGACGTTGGGACCGTTCAGCTTCCTAGTGTTGGCAAATGTCAAGAAGTAGTGTCCATGAATGTTCAGTAACGTTATCTATGCAGCAGGCTAGCTTAACTAGCCTCCTCGCTAAATAGTTAGCCATGCTATCTACACGAGTATGAGTAGGGTAAGTAACGTTATCTAAGTTAAGTGAATGTGACCACATGTGAAGAGCTTAGAATCATTCTAGGATTACAGATGTGTTGTGGCACTACAGCCATGTGCCATGCCTACGAATTGAAAGTAGGAAGCAACTTCTATGATGATGATCGTAACGTTAACGGGAGTCAAGCCGCACAGTAGCCTATGCTATTACAACTATCAGCTAATGTTAGCTAGCGAACCTAAGTAACTGAATGAATTTGTGTTACCGTGATTATTTGTTGTCTATAACCGGTTCTGTTTTATGTTTTACAGACATAGGCCATGTTCAGTTCTAGCGCGAAAATCGTGAAGCCCAATGGCGAAAAGCCAGACGAGTTCGAGTCTGGTATTTCCCAGGTAAGACCGTTAACCTAATCCAACTTTGAAATTCCGTCCGTCAGACCTTTAGTGGGGTAGAAAAGTGACAAAACGTTACCTTGGCTACACATGAACATGATGGGGTGTTTTCTCTGCAGGCTCTGCTGGAGCTGGAGATGAACTCAGACCTGAAGGCTCAGCTGCGGGAGCTCAACATCACCGCTGCTAAAGTGAGTTGATCAGCCCAGTCCAACATCATGGCAAATCTCGACTACAGACATGTGTACCACCTCTACATCAGAAGTTGGATAGATATGATGATGCTGTTCTCTATACGTTTGTTGGAGGCTTGATACTAGTATCACTGTTGGTAACCCCAACGTGGATACCCTGTGAGGTTGCTCTCATATGGCTCTGTCCATGTGGCGTATGGGAGCGTAGCACACTGGTGCTGTGACGTATATTCCCGTTCCACGACGTTGGAGAGAAAGTCAGTCCCCAGCCTTCCAGGCTGGTGAGGGCGACGTTCTGTATATTCCTACATCTTCACCAGAGCCCTTTGGGCAGTTACTGGGGAGCTAAACCATGCAGTGCACAATCCTTGTTTGGTCTTTTACCAATCAGTTTTCTTTTCACTCAGCTGAGATTTGTTATTGTTGGTTGTTGGTAGTGTGGTTGATGGATAGTCTAATGAGACCTAATTTACCTGAAATAATTCTCTTACAGGAAATCGAAGTGGGTGGCAGCAGGAAAGCCATCATCATCTTCGTGCCTGTGCCCCAGCTGAAGTCCTTTCAGAAGATCCAGGTGCGGCTCGTGCGTGAGCTGGAGAAGAAGTTCAGTGGCAAGCACGTGGTCTTCATTGCTCAGGTAAGTTCTGTGCCATAGACCCCCCTCAGGCCTGCTCTGGGTAGGAACCGCTACCCTTTTTGGGTTGATCTGATTCCATAGCATATCTTAGCATCAATTCTCGTGAGCTCAAACTTGCTGCCAAGCCCATTGTTGGTTATAGTAATCTGATCTCAGTGAAGGCTCAGCCTGCAGAAGTTACATTAGTGTAGTGTACATGTATAACATTGGTATGTTGTGAAGGACTGCCATGTGATTTATTAGGAAGACGGGCATGAATGGTAGGAATGGGATCTGTGAATGACCATGGGTGGTAATCTAACCTTTATCCCAGTGGTCGCTGAGCTTGGTTATGATTTGAGATGCTGACACTGGTGCCCCTCCCATCTTCATGTTTGTGTATTTAAATTGTTTTTGAGATTTTTAAAATCTGTGAGGTACCAACGTGGATACCCTGTGAGGTTGCTCTCATATGGCTCTGTCCATGTGGCGTATGGGAGCGTAGCACATTAGTGCTGTGACGTATATTCCCGTTCCACGACGTTGGAGAGCAAGTCAGTCCCCAGACTTCGGTCTGGTGAGGGCGGCGTTCTGTATATTCCTACATCTTCACCAGAGCCCTTTGGGCAGTTACTGGGGAGCTAAACCATGCAGTGCACAATCCTCCCATCATTAGCTAGTTGTCTGTGTTGTATCATGTGTAAGATTTTGGTTCTAAAATGTAGCCATTCATTTGTTTTCCAGAGGAGAATTCTGCCCAAGCCAACAAGGAAAAGCCGTACAAAGAATAAGCAGAAGCGCCCAAGGAGGTGAGGAACATCTCAAAATTGCCTGAATACTCAGCATAGTGGTGGTAATTCAGTTCTGTTTCTAGGTTGCCTGAGTGACTTGTTTTATGAGATCTTTATGACTAGATCTGTTTTAACCAACGTGGATACCCTGTGAGGTTGCTCTCATATGGCTCTGTCCATGTGGCGTATGGGAGCGTAGCACATTAGTGCTGTGACGTATATTCCCGTTCCACGACGTTGGAGAGAAAGTCAGTCCCCAGCCTTTGGGCTGGTGAGGGCGGCGTACTGTATATTCCTACATCTTCACCAGAGCCCTTTGGGCAGTTACTGGGGAGCTAAACCATGCAGTGTACAATCTTTCAATCAATCTTTTTTTAATGTTTAATGTCACCTGGACATAATGCATACTTTGACTTGCTGATCTAATGTGAGATTTGTTTGTTAGTCGTACTCTGACAGCCGTGCACGATGCCATCCTTGAGGACCTCGTCTATCCCAGTGAGATCGTTGGCAAGAGGATCCGTGTGAAACTGGACGCCAGTCGGCTCATCAAGGTCCACCTCGACAAGGCACAGCAGAACAATGTTGAACACAAAGTGAGTAGTTCTGTTTTCACAAGCTTTGTCCATCTAATGAAACCCCAACGTGGATACCCTGTGAGGTTGCTCTCATATGGCTCTGTCCATGTGGCGTATGGGAGCGTAGCACTCTGGTGCTGTGACGTATATTCCCGTTCCACGACGTTGGAGAGAAAGTCAGTCCCCAGCCTTTGGGCTGGTGAGGGCGGCGTTCTGTATATTCCTACATCTTCACCAGAGCCCTTTGGGCAGTTACTGGGGAGCTAAACCATGCAGTGCACACGAGCATTATAAATAGTGTAATAGAGTATTGGTTGTGTTAATGGTCCTGTTCTGCTGAATGTTGGCTGAGGAGATGCCATTTGTGACTTGATCCATATTATCAAATTTTTTTTTTTTTTTTTTTTTTGGTCTGGTCATTTTTCTCAATAGGTCATTCTTGAATGCTCAGTCACAAGATGGTCACTATAGTACAAAAACCTGGGATGTTGCTTTGATGAACTCTGTAGCATGAAACGGGACAAAAGGGTTCTCATAAGAGTAGTTGAGTTACCACCTCCCTCAAGTCAATGCTCTCTCAGTTGGATGCAGTGTTGCACATGTGATTGACAGATGTCAAGGTAAATCCTGTCAAAGAAGAGATTGGTTATGTCGGCGAGTGACATAAGTTAACATAATGCAAAATGGCTGTTGGAAAATTCCAATATTCTTTAGCAGCCTATGGAGAGAGGGTAGATGGTATCAGTCTGCCTGTTTATACAGTTGACACTTTCGTATGGTGTATCAGAGATGACTTTGTGTGGGTAGTGGCCCCAGTGGCAACTCATTTCCATCGATCTGAGCAAAGGCATTTAAGCTTCTGCTGTCCACAGACCAGTTGCCTCAAGTTGAAGTTCTATACCCCAATATTATCTCCAGCACTGGACAAGGCCAATATAAGTCCTGGAGGTGTGCTACATTGATAGGATGTAGCAGGAAAATTTGACCATGAAGTGATTGCCTTCTCTGATTGTGACCATGGTGATGTCTTTGCTAACTTGCCTGTGTTTTTCCTCTTGCAGGTGGAGACTTTCTCCGGTGTCTACAAGAAGCTCACAGGCAAAGATGTTGTATTTGAATTCCCTGAATTCCAGCTGTAAATGTGCAGATGACAAAATAAATTTGTTTACTGTCACATGACATTCTGGTTTTATTCCCAGGGTAAAATAGCCCTGCCCTTTATAAGTCTGTTGATTGCATGTAAAATCGTCATGTTGATCACCTTCACCTTAAAGGAGAATTCCGGTGTGATATTGACCTAAAGTGTATTGAAACATGATACCGAGTGTGAACGTATGTCTCATAGCCCATCTCGGCTTGTCCCCTGCACTCCAAAATCCGGCGCTAGTTAGCCGATGCTACCAACCGCTTTTTCAATAGTGGTGCTTCGGCATCGGGCTAGCCATGCAAATAAATCATTGTTTTACACCCATTTACGAGGCTCAATGTATCTCCACACTTCATTGGTAGACTTCCAAGGGCCCTGACATTTAAAACGAAACATTGAGAACTTTGAAAAAGCACTGGTAGTTTACTTACAAGACTATTTATAGACAGCATCTTCACAAAGCTTAGCGTTTGCAGCCATCTTGAATTTAGTCACGATAAGTCAAGCGACGAGTAAGAATGAACAGGTATGATAAGGGATCAGATTCCAAAAATTATTTTTGGAATCTGATCCCTTATCATACCTGTTCATTCTTACTCGTCGCTCGACTTATCGTGGCTAAATTCAAGATGGCTGCAAACTCTAAACTTCGTGAAGATACTGTCTGTATAAATCGTCTTGTAAGTAAACTACCAGTGCTTTTTCAAAGTTCTCAATGTCTCGTTTTAAATGTCAGGGCCCTCGTAAGTCTACCAATGAAGTGTGGAGATGCATTGAGCCTCGTAAATGGGTGTAAAACAGTGATTTATTTGCATGGCTAGCCCGATGCCGAAGCACCACTATTGAAAAAGCTGTTGGTAGCATCGGCTAACTAGCACCAGATTTTGGAGTGCAGGGGACAAGCCGAGATGGGCTATGAGACATACGTTCACACTTGGTATCATGTTTCAATACACTTTAGGTCAATATCACACCGGAATTCTCCTTTAAAGACAGGGCCGATCTGTTAAACCACTACATGAAGTGGTCAGGGGGGTATTCCAAGTACGTGGTTTAGTGACAAACCTGGTTAAGTTAACTCTGAGTAAGTGGTTAACCTAATAGAAGAGCTGTATGGCTCCATTCTCCTAACACACAAATGCCATAGGGCTCTTGTAGAGGGCGATCACTGAGTTAATATACCCAGGTTAGTAACTAAACCACGTACTTGGAATACCTCCCAGGTCTGCTTGTTCTAGGCTTGACTTTGTTCTCTCTTAGCCATGTCTCGAGACATTTTATTTAGTTTGTAAAGGTAATAACGATTGACCATCTTATAGCAACACTGCAAGTTTACCACCCTTTGAAAATGCTTTAATCAGGCAACTCGTTTTGTTATGTGAAGTGCATAAATGTGTCATTTCTGCCAATCATCCAGGATCTGCCTTATGTTGTCCTGTGATCCAAACTGGGGCAAAAAAGGACAGCACGGTCGCTGTATCACCAAAAGACATCAGTTCTGCAAGTTTCTAGTTATTATGCTAAGGAGTCTTTGGCTTTTTTCCAAAGTTTTACATTTTAGATACTTTTAGTCTTAACGTAGTAAACTATCTAGTGTTGCTTTAATTTAACAGCGTTAAAGCAATTATACTTGGCCTATGAGGCTGATTTGCATTTAAGGTATCAGTAAGAATTCCTTACAGCTAAAATGGCAAAAAGAAAGAAATATGCCCCTTGATGGGCAAGTCGCACAAGGCTGCTTGTAAAGGTCTGGAAACAAATTAACTATCCATTGCTGTTACCAGGCCTGGTAAAGTATGAGATTTGTGTGGAAGCCCTATAGTAGTCTGGGAATTGTGCCAATTGCAAGACATGCACAAAATAGCTGACAGTGTGGTCATTATAAAAGGTCAGTATCTAAACAAAATAAACCCTTATGAAATTATTCAGTATTATTTCTAACTTAATTTGGGGGAAAAGTCTTTCAGAAAATGGCAAGTACCCAGTCCAGGGCTGGAAAGAGCAACTAATGCTAGAATGCTACCCATACATCAGAAGATTTGACAAGATTTGTAAAAGGTTCTTGAAAGATTGGATTCTTTTTAAGCTGTACTCAAAACGGTAGCCTACAATCTATCCCAAGTCTTGGTGTAAGGATAAATTGCATCACCTGGAAGGTGCAGTTCCTGAATATTCCTTTACATATACATTTTATAAAATCTGGAGGGATTCTTATGTTCTTGCATTCTATCCAGTGTGTAAACTCAAATTTGCTCTTGGTACCAGCCAATGATAACTGTCATTGGTTCCAGTCCTCGCCGAACAGGAACTTTGCTGATTTGTACCAAAGGTACACTACCCAATTCAAGTATCCGGTGGAGCAATGCGCACTGATGGTGGCAGTGTGTATTACTCTAAGTCAGTGGTTCTTAAACTTTTTGTCTGGCGACCCCACAAAAAAGTATGGCGAAGTCTGGCGACCCCACTTTCCCCAAACCATTCTTAGTCCTTACTCAAATACCCCCCTCAAACGTTAACAACTAAATCAAGCAAAAACTAGAAAGCAAAGTCATTTGTTTTATTTACTCCATATGAACAAGAACCAAGAAAACCAAACAATCACGATTAAACAAGTGTAGGCTGCCGCCTTATCAGATCAGAGTGCTATGTGCGTAGCGCGCGCACACACAAGCACGCACACACTCATACACATGCAGCATTAGGCCTACAACGTTACATTAATTATATTTATGGCGATAACAATATATTTTTATTTCCCTTTTCTGGTTTACTATCTTTAACAATTTCAATGGGAAGGGTGGGCATGCTTCCGCGAACATAGCACGTTAATTCTAGGAGGAATGCTGCATACGGCGACACGGAGATTTTCTTCCACGGTGCTGAGCCGACATCTGTATTTTGAGAAGTCGTTTCATTTTGACAGGTTTTAAGCTCTCATTCGCCAGAACATCGCCGCAAATCACACATTGTGGGTGGTCGAGGTTATCTTTAACTTGGCAAGTGAATGCATATTTCAGAAATTCTTTCTGATAAAGCCGACGCGCCGTTTGTTCTTTTTTATTCTCACCGGACTGTAGACTTGTCCCATCTGAGGATCACGGAGGAGTAGACGCACTGGTAGATGGCACTTCCGAGCTTTGTTCAGTTTTTTAAGCAGCCACCTGTCCATTTTGGCTAGTAGGCTACCTATGTCTTTTGTTTTGTTTTACTTAAAATAGCGGGAACAAGAGTTTGCATAGTGGGAGCAGATAGTTATATTGTTTCTATCAGCGGACCAGTAGCCCATAGGCTGAACCAGATCTCGTTGAAAGACGAAAACATTTCTCTCTCTTTTAACTGTGTGTAAATAAGAAAAAGGCAGAAAAGGCCAATATTATTTCCCTTTGTTTCACCTAATAATAATTTCAGACTGAATACAGAAAATAATTGGCGACCCCACGGAAGTTTTTGGCGACCCCTAGTTTAAGAATCACTGCTCTAAGTAGCCTAGTGTACAAAACACTTGGGGCCCGTCCCAATACCTCCCCTACCCCTAGATTCTTGCCCTAACCCTCGTTTTTGCGCGTGCACGTGTAGGATTAAGGTGTCCCATTACTTTAGGGAGCAAGGGGAAGTGCTACTTTCCCCTTAAAATCAACCCTTAAAATATAGCCAGGACCAATGCAGGCTTAAAACGAAGTGGGAGATGAAATTACCCAGGATACCGTGCGAGCTTAGTGAGTCGGTCAATTTTTTCATATATTTTCGCAAATAAGCATATTAAAATTTGTTGGAAATATGTTGGAATATGTCAGTTTGATGCACATCTGATGGACTGTTGAGTTTTGAACACTAATATTAGAAAATATCTCACGAAGCAATCTAACGATGTTCATGATATCTGCTGATTGCTTTGAGACTCTGCCCATCAAATAACGTTATAAATCAATAGTTTCGTCAATATTTAGGATGTGTGTTCTGGCGTTCACATGAACACGAATGTCTTTGTTGATTAACCAGACGTAGATAAACCAGCACAGCCCACACAACAATGACCGCTGGAACGGGCATGTTCCTGAATGAAAATAGTAGCAGGCTACTACCGGTAGACACGTCGGCGCTGCGCGTGACGTAGGCGAGCACGTTCGCTACGCTAATTTGCATATAGTGGTGTCCCAATTCATAGGGAAAGATCTTCACCTCCACTTCCCTTGTCGAGGGGGCTTTAATGTTGAGGGCAATCAAAACCAAGTAGAAGTTTTAAGGGGGGAGAAATGGGACGGGCCCTTGGTCATGCTGAGGATGCTGGTGGTGTGTACAAGACACTGTGAGTAGATACTAGCAGATTGAAGAGGGGTCATTGTATTTCATACGTGTGGTGTTTTATGACATATTTGTGAATGTTAAAGATTTCAATACGGAGTTCTTGTGGCATTTTCAATTCTGTAGTTTTGACAAAACAGCACAGCAGTGAATAGAAACTTCTTGTTATGTTTTTAATTGGAATGTTAACTAAATCATTTATTTACTTTATCTTAAATCCTTTAGGCCTACACAAATCAGCTTATTGATTTAGAATAATAACCGTAGTTAACAGATAAAGAAACAAACATTTCAGTAGCCTACAGTAATCATCACATTCTCCATTTGACTCATCAATTCAAAATTATGCTTTCAATGATTTATGCGGACATGTTTTAGATTACAATAGCTCTAACATAGGCCTACTCATAATTCACAATAAATGCTGAGGCACAGTGAGCACCATGTCACTTTAACGTGCTCAAATGTCTGAACTGAACTTTGGTCAGGTTCCACTTTCGGAACTTTGAGTTTGTAAACAGGACTATATCTGGTCTTGCCCTGTTCAGTACGAACAGAGCAAGCACCCACAATAATAGGTTGATGTAACGGATTTCTGTAAGGGTGGATTTGAAGGCTGTGGAGTGATCCTTGGAAGTTTTCCGGGATTATCTGATATCCGTTTGATACTCAACGAACCATGGCGACCAGGACAGTACAACAGACATCCTCAGGTCTCCCTGACTTCCTGCAGTTCAACGACTTGGCCAGCGAAACCGCTGGTGGAAAGGTGAGACATTAACAGCAGCCCACTACTCCATTTAAATCTAACTGGAGGGATGTACTCTGGATATTATGAGTAGTTGTGATAAATGAGTGGCTCATTTGTAGTCTGTTGTCTTAGGTCATATTTGCCACAGATGAGTGGTTCGCCCCTGCTCAAAACCTCTTGAAGGTGAAGTATGAAGTTCATCCTTTCCCCCCCCACTAAATTAAGTCTAGGTAGCATGCACTACTACTTTTCATTCATATAACATTTCACTCTGACATGGCTGTTTGGCAGAGAGAGACCCCTGAGTTCGTAGCGACTGCGTTTACTGAGTTTGGAAAGTGGATGGATGGTTGGGAATCAAGGAGAAAGAGAATTCCAGGTAGATTCACATATTGGACACCATTAATACATCAAACTCAGCTTCATTTTGCTGTGCTGAGTTTTGTTTGCTGAGTCCCAGACACATTTCCCCATGAGGACATTAAAGTATATGCTATTTTTCACAGATATAGAAGAAGAGTAAAATAGTGTGGTAATGTACGCATTCTTAGTTGTGTTTCTATAGACCCTTTCAACAAGGTAAACAAAAACAATGCTTGAACGTTCTATTTGGGCCCCAATCTACTTCCTCTGCATTAAGATAACATATGGAATGTTAAAAAGGAAGTCTTGTGGGGCCAACTATGATGCTGATAATGGAACTCTCTTGAAAGGGTCCATAGACTGCTCTGGGACCTCATTTGTTTCTTGCCAACTCCTGACAGGGCATGACTGGTGTATCATAGAGCTGGGGGTGCCGGGGGTGGTGCACGGCCTTGACATCGACACCTCGTTCTTCACAGGGAACTATGCCCCCTCCGCCTCTGTGCAGGCTGCATGTTTAGGTAAATACTGTGGCGGTCCCACTGCCTGATCTCATGCTCCATGGCAAGCTCACTGTTTGCACATGTGTGTTTTGGTGTGTTTTCTTCCTCTGTCCAAACTCACTGTCACATACAGTATATTCACATGCAGAGTGCGAATTACCCCACCATAATTGGGGGGTACTGCTCCTTCACTTCTTCTAACCATAATGGTCCATTACCATATCAATCCCCACCGTGATCGCCAAGTGCAACATGTGTTGTGCAACACACATACAAGGTCTAAACATGCGACAAACTGATAATCAGTAGGCTACAGAATATCTCATCGTTTTTATACTGTATATCCAAAAGAGAACTGTTTTGATCAACTCTGCCCTCTGCCCTCATCTTGTCGTCTCCCTGCGGCCTGCTCACGGCTTTTGTCCTGTGCCTCTCCTGTCTGCTGGTCCTTAACACATATGACACGAACAGTGTATAAAACCTAACTGCACCTACACTTTTAATGTAATTGTTTGTAGATAAAAAATAGTTTCATTAAGATAGTATCAGGGTTCTCAGATGAAACTACATTTATCAAACTAAAAATAGGAAATAATAGAATGTAAAAACAATACCAACCAATTAAAAACAAATTCAAATACTAGCACATATTTAGCCTAGGCTACTTGGGTCTTTTTATGTTTCCACAGGTTTCACTGATGTAGGCTTAGCTACATCAGACCCTCTTGTGCATACCGGTAATATAAAAACACAGGATCTGTGCCAAACTAATTTCAAAAGGGCACAATCATTTATTCAAGATATAATGAGAATGGATACCTAGGCTATGGAGTTCATCTCCTTGGAAATGACAATCGATTTTACCTCACCACAATGTAAAAGTTTATTTAAATAGAGAATTACATTGCTAACTAACCTTGGTAACTAACCAAGGTACACTTTACTAGCCTCAGTGGGTAAGTTAAGTAGCAGGTAAGTAGCCAGTAATTCAATGTATGAAGAGGTGACATGAGCTATGAAAGAAGAACAAACACGTTTATAAATGGTTGTAAAATAACACATTTTCAACAAGCTAGACGTCAGTTAGCAACTTACATTTACCCATGCACGTCAGCAGCAAACCGAATTTAGCCTACTGGAGGAATTTACCTAGCGTTTTGTCATTCAATGTTGACACTTGCTCAGTTGCTTCTAGCGCCACGGTGGTTAAAAATGGTACGGTCCACAATAGGGGTTTCTGAAATCGCTTTACATAAAAATGTTCCTACAGTGAAAACAGGAGTTGACTTGTATTGTAACCTTAATGATATTTTTCACAATATTAGAAAAATGATCTGACCCCCCCACAAAACTGATATTTCTGTCTCTTTGGGGGGTAATATTACCCCCCAGTACCCCCTGTAATTCGAACTATGTTCACATGTGCTGTATTCAGGGGAATACAGTTGAACCATTTTTAGATGTTTTGGCACCAATTACACTACCCATGGATGCAGTATTTGAGACATTTAATATGATGATGATATGGCTGTGAAGAGCTTTGGGTGTCTTGAAAAGTGCTATATATACAGTGCTGTTGTTATTGTTATGGCTGGTTATTGTTATTGTTATATAAATATGGCTGATAGTGATCACTATAGGGTGGTAGTCTCAATTTACTCTCCTGTTTTTTGAATTGCAGAGAGGCCATCAGCTCTTAGTCTGGAGGGAGACCGCACTGGCATGGCAGCCTCTGAGGAGGAACTTAGACATGCTGCTGAGGTTCGACTGAGAGAACACATCCCGTCCGCGAAAATAGACCTCTGAAGTTTGCCTACAAAAATGACCCAAACCTGCAATCTTTGCCCATATGAGGAGATCTGGATTTCCTTATATGGGCAAAGATGGTACCCAGATCCCCTTATATGGGCAAATATAGTACCCGAATCCCCTTATATGGGCAAAGATGGTACACAGATCCCCTTATATGGGCAAATATAGTACCCGAATCCCCTTATATGGGCAAAGATGACAGTTTTTGGGTCCTTTTTGTAGGTGAACTTCAGAGGTCTATATCTCTTTAATCTAATACTGATCCTGTAATGCTGTCTTATAAGTGAAGTTCTTCAAACGCTCAACCTCGCCTGAAAAGAATTAAGAGTAATGCATAGGATCTGACCTTTATATATATGGTTTGCATAGGATCTGACCTTTATATGTATGGTTTGGTTTCCTAAGTCAAATAAAGTGGGCACATACTGTGGTCCTGTTTGACAACACAAATAGTGATCACATATTTGTGATTGACAGCTGCATTCTGAGAATTGGGAGGAGCTTGTTCCTGTGACGAAGCTGAAACCAGGATATGCTGACTCCTGCCACAACTACTTCCATGTGAATTCTTCACGAAGAGTCACTCACGTCAGGCTCAACATGTACCCGGGTATCATGTGGCCTTGCATGAATTCAAATTATTATTCATAATAGCGGTCAACCTTAAAAGTGCTCTAAGCGATGTCATACGTTTTTAGGCTGAAACATTTTACTGTCACTTAGAGCAAACATCACCTCACCATCCGCTAGCTGTCTGTGTCCTGAATACACTGTAAAAAAACACGATCTCTGTGGACAGCCCAGGCTCCAAAAGCAGCCACAAAAAACAACTTGGGCAAACCTTGCCCATAAAAACATAACAAACTGTTCCAGCAAATCACCGACGAGATAGGAGAGTTTCAATTGCATGGGAGGGAGGGTGAGGAAGTAGCGAGCTCGCTCTCAGTTTTGTTTGAACATCAACAGAAGTGATGTTACCCGGCATCGCTTAGAGCGCCTTTAAACCTGCAGTACATTTGGTGAATCTGAAAGTACATAACAAGTGATGCATGGTTGTCATAAATGTTCTTATTTACTATAAATTGGTAAATTACTAACTTACTAATCCACCCTCTTAATGTTTGTATATGCATAATGAATTTAATTCATTCAACCTTTACTTATTATTGGAGGTTCATTGAGGGTATTCCATTTATAATGTGGTAATGTTTGTGTTGTGTTTGAAGACGGGGGCATCGCCAGGCTGAGAGTGTATGGTGTGGGACAGAGGGACTGGTCCACTGTGTCGTCCAGAGAGGAAGTGGACCTGGTAGCTCTGGTCAATGGAGGGGTGTGTCTTGGCTACACAGATGCCCACTTTGGCCACCCACGCAACATGATTGGTATTGACCCTTTCAACAATAAAAACAAAAACTATGCTTGAACGTTCTATTTTTTTGCCAATCTACTTCCTCTGCAATATGGAATGTTAAAACGGAAGCCTTGTGGGAACAACTATGATGCTGATAATGGAACTCTCTTGAAACGGTCAATATTATGCTCTTTAAAATGTTTCATGCCAATGGAGGAGTGTATATATGACTACCTCAAAGTGTTTATAGCAAACAGGAGAGTTCATCTTTATCCCCATATTTTTAAAATACATTGAAGATATTTTTCTCAGGTCAATTTCGACCCTATTCAATTTAATTAACTTCATAAATGTTCAGTATTTTTTATTGGAATGAATCAAGTCAAATCTGCTATACAAACATAACAATAGCCTACGTCACATTAGGGAACAGGGCAGGGAAACATCTATTTCATGTTCCTATTATGTGTCTTATACATCTGGGAAACAAAGGACTCTGGGAACATGGGACATTTACACATGGCTGCGAAACCTATCTGGTGAGAGTAGCTCTCTTAAGTTCTCCGATTACCAGTAGCTCTCTGCTTTACCTAGTCCCAGATCACCGCAAACACCACGTCACATATACAGTAGTATGTTAAATGGGTAGAAATCCCATCCCACTCCACTAACAGGTGGGGATACATTTACAAAAAAAATGGACTTTTGGTGCCTTACAGGTTTGGGCCGAGCACCCAACATGGGAGACGGGTGGGAGACAGCAAGACGTCTGGACAGGCCGGCAGTGCTGAAGGTGAGCAAGCTCTCCAAGTCAAAGTCTTCTACTACTGTCAAAGAGATCTCTCTCTCTCTTTCTCTCTCTCTCTCACTCTCTCACTCACTCACTCACTCACACACACACACACACACAAACCCTACACATAAAAATCACAATGTGTTGACTTGTGTGGTTCTGTATTTCTGCTGATTGGCACCTGACCCGTCCATTGATGTCTATTAGACAAGAAGCCTAAAAATCAGACCTAAAAATCAACACTTAAATATTAATCTCTGAAACACTGGAGTCTGTTAACCAACGTGCATGGTCTGTTAACCAGTGTGCATGGTCTGTTAACCAGCGTGCATGGTCTGTTAACCAGCGTGCATGGTCTGTTGTTTGAGGAAAGTGACCTCTGGGGTGGCTTGTCCACAGATGGATGGGCAGGGCATCCTACAAGTCCCCGGTTCAGAGTGGGCTGTCCTCAGGCTGGGTCATCCTGGAGTCATCCACAGCATCGAGATCGACACCAACCACTTCAAAGGTATCACGCATTCAATTGCACTCTAGGAAGGTTAAGGAAGGGGCCGGGCAATCAGTAAGAGGAGACTTCACCGTCTGCCATGTACTGACAGATTAGCCTGACATTCCATGTGACATTGATTGATATAGCTGATGCTACCGGATCCACACAAACAAACATGCAATATCCTATGTTTGTGTGAGATCCTGTTATCTTCTATCCTCGTGTAACTAAGGCGTTGTGCTTTCCTGCCTGCATTATTATTGGCTGCAGGTAATTTCCCAGACTCCTGTAGGCTAGAGGTGTGCCGTTTGACAAATGATGAGGAGCTGCAGTGTGTCAGCAGCAAGTGGAGAAGGGAGCCCCCTGGTGGATGGAGAGTGCTACTGCCTCCACAGAAGGTGGTGAAATCACCAGCATAATATAACCTACTAAACGTTCAATGATACTAAATCGTAAAACGGCACTTAATATGCACACTTAGCCTTTGAAATTAGACCTTAGTGTGTAACACATTCTATTCAAGAATCTCCAGATTGTTGCTGTTCACTGGGTGCTTGACTAGTATTATGTTGTTTTTTATGTGTTTTAATTAATTAATTAATTATTACTTTTTAAACACTTTTAAACTATTGCCATTTTATGTACTATTAGCTTGTGTGTTTTATGTTTTCTTTTTTATTCTTTACTTTTTAAACTATTCTTTGTCTATTGCCCTTCTATGCTTTTTATTAGCTATTCCTGTTTGCTTGTGTTTATGTAAAGCACATTGAATGACCTCTGTGTGAAATGCGCTGTATAACTAACGTTGGCTTGACTTTCCAAAGTGACCTCAGCGTGTGACAGTCTATACTACACTCTTTCCCTCCAGCTCCAGGCCCATCACCGACACATGTACTCCGGAGAAAGTGTGGTGCGCTGTGGCGCCGTCAGTCACGTGCGTCTGGTCATTGCCCCAGATGGTGGGGTCAGCAGGCTTAGGTTGTGGGGTAACATCACCTCAGACCCCTCTGCCCACTCTGTGAGACCAACAAAACCTGTCTCCAAACTGTGATTCAAGTGTTAATGTGTGTAGGTGTTACAGGTGACTGCAACGGCTAGTAAAAAGGTAACACTTCATATTTACAAATAAAAACGTTTCAAGTACCCAATATTGTGTCTGATTTTCTGCTTGCATCAAATTAACAATTCATCTTAAAAAATGCACAAAAGAGCACAATGAAAGAGAGATGGAAAAGATGTGCTTCGAACAGAACCATTGTGTTAGGATATTGTGACCTCACCCCATGTTCTACAACAGATTCCATGGTGATGTGTTCCCCAAGTGGTCAAACCCAGGGTGATGCGCGTGTAGGCTACCGGCATCGGATATCATGCTGCACAAGTACACCTCTGTTTACCTTCGGGTATCACCTGTCAATAAATCCATTTCATAATCCCTAAGTGATCAGTTTGCTCGTCACGCAGAGAGCGTCTTCAAAAATGGCAGGAGTCGCAAAAAGGCCCTCCCATGCGCGACTGTCAAAGACAGTGATGGTGTACAGAAACGGCGACGGTTATTTCCCGGGTAATAGGTTTGTGATCAATCCACGTCAACTGGTAACATTTGATAGCTTTCTCAATGCCGTGACCCGCGTGATCGCCGCTCCTTTCGGTGCTGTCAGGAACGTATATACCCCCCATGAAGGTCACCGGGTCTCCAGTTTTGAGACTCTGGAACATGGAGAAAAATACGTTGTTGGTGGATCTGAACGCTTTAAAAAACTGGAGTGAGTCCTTGAAAGTTTTTGTAACATCTTATTTACTATTGCCAAATCTTATGAATGAACTAATTTGCCCCTTTTCTTGTATTTTCTCGTATGTTTAGTTACATTAACATTACAATCAAGAAACCGCAGCGGAAAACGACGGAAATGGTGAGTCAAATCTTTTTTTCCATTTAGATGCAAAACAGACAAATGTTTGAGACAGGCTACATGTGTTAGGATGGAAAAACAAGTATAAGCATTCCAGTTGTTGTTGGGTGTTCAAAAGCTTGTTCTGTAATTAGAACACCACTAAACGAGTTTGTAATCTTTTAAGAAAACTACTCCTTCAGTTCTTCAGTTGTAATGTTGCTGAATGTTTCTGAACTCCTGACGATTGTATCAGATTCAACCAGTGGTCCATAGCACAATCAATGTGCCTGCTCGCTGGAGGAGAATCTTGTATGAGCCTTGCACCATCAAGTGAGTACAAACATGCCTTCACAAACACTCATATACTGTACTACAACATATTTCTGTACACTTATTAAGGGCTTATTTTGTTATCTTTTTATTAACTTCATGTGCTTTTGGAATGTGGCCTAAGGTTCTAGTTTTACATTGCATTGTCTTAATCCATCGGTCTAATGCTCTGTTTTAGTGATTGTAGTTTCACTGATAGCAGCACGCTCATATTGGCCGGCCCTGGTTGGTTGTGTGTTGATTTCCATAGTGTATTTACCAACGGAGACATCTTGGTGCCTGCTGTTCGAATTCTCCTCCCAAAATACACCCTCATGAGCTGGGATAGCGTCCTGGCCATGGTGACCGAGAAAGTGCATCTACGCACTGGAGCTGTGCACAAGTAAGGGTGTGGACAACCTAATAAGTGATGAATAACAGAGATGCTTTTCATTAAAACCAGATAAAGCTGAATTTATGAATACCACCAATCAATAAATACCACTTTTCTCCAAATGGTTGGCTTAATAAAGTCAATCTAAAGAGACAACATACTGGTTTGTAGAGCTGTATTTGATTATCATGATGGCATGCTGGATTGTATGCTTTTCTCAAGACTATGCAGGCTGGATGGAACTCCCATAACCAGTTCTAGGCAGTTAGAGAACAACCAGTACTATGTGGGTGTGGGCATGGAACGGTTCCGTCTGCTACCCTACTTCCACTGGGTGCCTAGGAAGAACATCGTGCAAGAAGGCAGCATGCAGTGAGTTTCTTCCGCAAGCCTTTCCCTTTCACTGGCAATAAAATACTGTAGAACAGAACGTAGTATATAGTTACCAGATAGTATAGTGAATGCAGAAGGATGCAATACGGTATATGCTTTTAGGAACTACTCAGTTTTTTTGTACCTTAACTTTAATTTTAATTTCTGTTTCATCCCTGTTGTCTTTCCCTTGTCACCTTTCGACCTCCCTTCTTATCTTTCTGTATGGGACCGCAGTGATTTCCTTCCTCCTGCACCTAAGAAAGGAAAGAACAAAGGAGATTTGGTAAGTTCTCTCAAACAGCACAGACATGAAGATTCCCATTCCTTCACCGTTATATCTGTCACGGGTCAAATTCCTGACGTATATTTATCAGAGGGATACTCACACACTTGTTGACACTTCACTCAGGAGAACAACACATCATTGGTCTCTCCAGTTGTCGTGGGTCTCTGTCCCATGCAGAAATCCACACTCTTGATGACAGACTCGCATAGGATTGTGTCACCACCCACTAGACTGACAGGCCGCCTGCATAGCTTTGACTAGTCATCTTTCATCATGTCTCCTATCAAACATTTAGGCTGTTCTGGCATTGATTTCAGCAAGTGCTGAAAAAATGGTATAGTCAAAGAAAGATAGCTATTTGCATGTTTAATCATAATCGTTCCTCAATAATTCAGGTCAGTCAGGTAATGGCAAACCTGAACAGACCCAGACATTGGTGGCTTATAGGATAGTAGGCAATGTGTTGCAGGACTAAACTGAGGACAGAAATAGAGGGATTTGGAGAGGATGGATATAAAAATTGTTTCTTTGGTAATGGTGAACTCATTGTAACACACAATTTTTAACAATACTATAAAACATTTTTTTGGGAACTCTTCATGTGTGAATTAAAGCTGCAGTTGGCAAGTGTGACAGATTGAGGGGACTTTTTGAATATTTACAACTCTCATGCCCCTCCACCACTACCACCGAGCACCCTCTCATCGAGTTTGTGCTCGTCAGAGCGCACCAGACTGCACCAGACTGTGATTGACAGTCAGATCTCACACAGCCCTGCTCTGATTGGACCAGAAGAACCGGGAGCTGTGGAGTTTTGCAAAACAAATAACAGGCTCTAGGTGGAGGTAGAAGTTCGGGTTTTTTTTCTAAAACCTGCTGATTTATGTTGTTTTGTCAGAACATAGTGTCGGCAGAGAATGTCTAATAAAGGGAGAACTGCCACTCTCGGAAAACTTCCGGTTTCTGAACTGGTTGCAGTTCCTCCTGTGGTTCCACATGAGGGCGCTCGTCCACGAGTGCAGAATGCATGGAGGTCTATGGAGCTGTACCCCTCAAAATCCACTTTTCTCGGGATTTAATTTTTTTTTCAAGTAATTTGAATATTGTATTCGAAAGGGGAGGCAAAGAAAATACACTTGGTTGAGTATTATATTTTTTAAAGTCACTTAATTGTTTTAAAAAGCCTTTCAAACGTGTCAATGACGTCATTCATTAGCACAATGCTAGCGTGTTATGGGCAACAACGACCCAACCTGTAAGAAATCAAAAGGACATAAGTACTCGTTCATTTAACTTTTGATTTATAACCCATGTTGAAGTTATACAAACTACAATCAAATCTGAGATTTGTCAAGACAATCAGGTGAAAGAGACAAATTTAGCCGTCTAGCTCCATTGACTCCCATTCATTCTGCACTTATGGCGATCGCCCCCAGTGGAACTCTGGTGGAACTGCAACCAAAATTCGGTACAATGGGACTTAATACGGAGTGGCCAGGCTCTCCGTAGACGGGCTCTGGTGTCGGTTTCGGTGAATATGATCAAAAAAATCTTGCCAACTGCCGCTTTAATTGTGTGTTTGTCACCTCTGATGAGTTTCTCATTTGTTTCTAAGAGGCTGTCAAGAGACCTACTGTTTAGGACTGTAAGGACAAAACTGGTGACAGTCAATTGTTGGAATAGTTGGAATTGTCTTGGAGATTGTAGTATGTAACATATATAACATTGATCAAAGATAGTGTGCATTCAGGTGTGCAGGGACAGATAAATAGCTTCTCTTTGATACTGGGATTGCTAATCACTGATCTGTGGTAGAAGTGCTCCAATCAGAGTGCATTGCTCAGCTCAGCTGTGTTGAGAGTCCAATTGCGGTTTGATTGGTTTACACTGACTTTTGAAGTTGCCTTTCCAGTCTTCACCAGAAGGGGGAGACATGGATTGCACAAAGTCTCCGTTTGACCTACAAAAGGGATAGATTGTGCTGTTGCCCCTTGAGTGCTGCTGTATGTTGTCTATCTTCCCTCAACCTCTTACCCAACCTCTCAACTTCAGTATTATATTTTCCAGCTCTTTGTAAGTGCTTTACTGGTCATTTTGGACATGCAATGGTCCCCATCATGTCCGTTGCCTTGAAACAGAAGATTCCACTTTTTTCTCTCTCTTCAAATTGTAATTCAAATTCAAAGTTGCTTTATTAGCATGACTATTAGCATGACTATTTGGGTGTTGCCAGTGTTGCCAAACAGTGTTGCCAAAGCCAGTGTTGACCGTAACATGCAACAATGCCATTTAAGAAAAAAAAAATGGAGGGGGGGGGGGGGGGGGGGTATAGGATTCTCTAGGTCCTTCTTCATGTACATTTGTATGCAGTTAATTGGCAGAGGGATACTTGTATGTTCTGTCAGTTGACAGCGGGTTCTCTCAGATGTTTGACTATGCAGGCTGTATCACTCGGCTGCTGTTACAGGCTTATGGCCTCGCTGCAGCGGCATTATGTGATTGGTTTGCTGCACCACGGATCGATTGTCTGATGGCAGGGACTCGTCTCACTCAATGCAGAGTCCCAAAGGAGCAGGGCGAAGTGAAACAACTGAAGTTCACTAAAAACGCACACGCACACGCACACGCACACACACACACACACAGACTGTCCACAGTAAAGCAAACGCTGGCCCTCCACTGAAGGCCATTTGATAGCTCTTGGGCTGTAGAAGGCTGTTGGAGGCTGTAGAAGGCTGTTGGAGGCTGTAGAAGGCTGTAGAGAGAGGTGTAGGAGCATGGACGCTGCCAGAAAATTTTGCTCCTATGACAGACAATAATTCTGTCAGTGCTGGGCCCTTAGGTAACGTGGTGTGAACGTTGTGTGAACATTGTGTGAACATCGTGTGTCTGTTGCGTGTCAGTTGCGTGTCAGTTGCGTGGCGGCTGCGTGCCGTTTTCTATGTTTGCTTACTAGAAGCGTATCTGATGCGGCGCTGCAGCGGCCTCTCTGCCAATTAAAACGTGTCTTTTTCTCACTTAATTTTTTTTCTTCACTGTTTTGATTGGAAACGCTTCCAACACGCTTGCGGGTGGCGTGAAAAATAGGCATGAGTCCTATTCATAGCATGCACGCATTTTCGGCGCAGCTCGAGCCGCGTCTGAGACGTGCGTGTCCCGCAGGTGGTGTGCGAGGTCTAACCTGTTACCGCCTGGGAGCCGAAATAAAAACAGACACGCCACGCAGCTGACACACTCACACCGAAACGGGCCTTAGAATCGTGCATGTGTAATACATTTGAGGAAAGCAGTGAGGTTGAATACAAAAATTGAGAGACTTTCCTATTACAACTAACTTTAACATGGTGTAGCCTACTACTATAGTAGTCATTTTAAATACATTGCTTGTTTATTAAAAGCAAGTTGTTTGATGAATTGAAAGCAATTAAAAGCATGTTTAATGAATTGTGTTCACTCAGCTTCATTTGAAGGTGTGTGATCAGTTGTGTGCGTGTGTGTATGTGTGTACAGTTTGCAGATCCCAAGCGCTATGGAAATTCCTTGTTTTACGCGAAGCCGAACAAGAGGCCTGAATGCTACTCTAGACAGAAGAGTGGATCGTCTAAAACACAGCCCCTGCTCTCCTCTGGAGGTGATACACACACACACACACACACACACACCCCACCACGCACACACACACACACCCCACCACACACACACACACACACACACACACACACACACCCCACCACGCACACACACACACACCCCACCACACACACACACACACACACCCCACCACACACACACACCCCACTACGCACACACACACACACCCCACCACACACACACACACACACACACACCCCACACACACACACACACACATACACACATCCTACACTGTCTACACCACTGTAGACAGCTGTAGAGTGTCTGTGCATGTAACTGCTGCCTTAACATTGATTGACACCGTATTGACTTTATGCACAACAGAATGGGGATCACGCGGTCTGTGGACATCAGTAATGTGGAGGCCCCGGTGGACCTCTGTGTCTGCCCCTTACACACACACACACACACACACACACACACACACACACACACACACACACCTGGGGGCCTGTGGCTGGACGTGGGTGCTGATGGGGTTAGAATGTGACTGATGTGGTTGGCCTGATTGATTGGTGTAAGAGCAGAGGTGGCGGTCTGGTCTCAGGCTCCTACTGTGGTCACATTGGGGGGTTGTGTGCGTGCGTGCGTGCGTGCGTGCGTGTGTGCGTGTGTGTGCGTTGCAGTAGTTGTTTAGGTAGGAGCAGGGACACTGTAGGCGTTTTCAAAATAGTAAACTATGGGAGGCCGTATAGTGCAATAACATTGGAATAGTGGCACTACACACTGAACGCACTTGCACTACACACTGAAACGCTCACACATACGCACTGGGCACTAGTACCACACTGGAACTCAAACGCCAACACACTGAATTTCCTGCATTACACACTGAATCTGCTTGCACTCATTGAAGTCAGTTGCACCACACTGAAATCACTTGCTCAACACACTGGATTTACTTGCAGCACACACTGAAACTGCTTGCACTACACACTGAAACAGTTTGCACTATAGGCCTACACTGAAAATACTTACACACACTGAAGCTCCTTACACTACACACTGAATTAACTTCCACAACACATTGAAATTTCTTGCTCAACACACTGAAACATCACATGCACTACACACTGAACTCACTTGCACACACACTGAGGCTGCTTACACTACACGCTGAATTAACTTCCACCACACACTGAACTCACTTGTACACACACTGAAGTTGCTTACACTTGTAGTTCCAGTGTGGTACTAGTGCCCAGTGCGTATGTGTCAGTGTTTCAGTGTGTAGTGCAAGTGCGTTCAGTGTGTAGTGCCACTATTCCAATGTTATTGCACTATACGGCCTCCCATAGTAAAC
This sequence comes from Alosa sapidissima, assembly GCF_018492685.1. Taxonomy (NCBI): domain Eukaryota; kingdom Metazoa; phylum Chordata; class Actinopteri; order Clupeiformes; family Clupeidae; genus Alosa; species Alosa sapidissima. Next base: position 34,202,723 of record NC_055962.1, on the reverse strand, counting down.
TAAGGCAAGGCGATTGAGAACTTTATGTAACGGTTTTGAAACGGTTTCTCATTTGCGCTGTGAACATTTACGATCACACAAAAGTGGTCAGAGGAAGTAGACAAGATTAAGGGTCACCGGATGAATCAAACAATTCGGAACATTTGCACAAAAATATTGAAATTTAAAGGTACAAAAAAATGCTTTCACCTTCAACATTTGCTTCGGTTTCCCTAATTTGAACACACCTTGGTCCATATTGGGGCCCTGATGCAGGACAAAATGTGTTGTTGTCTGGGAGGTCCATCAGTGGTGGAGTGTGTAAGTGTCCAGAATCTTCCGCAGAGGGCAGTGTGTTCAGAGCGAAACATTCACGGATAGAGACAGCAGGAGCAGCGGAGGTGCAGGAGGATAAACACATGCAGGTGGTGCTGCCCATTGATAAGGTGTGTGTGTGTGTGTGTGTGTGTGTGTGTGTCTGTGTGTGTGTGTGTGTGTGTGTGTGTGTGTGTGTGTGTGTGTTTGTGGGTAAGTGGGTAGATGTGGGTGTTAGGAATTTGTGTGTATGTGTTTCCTACAGTTTTGTATGTAATGTTAATTTGCTGATGTGTGTGACTGGATGTGTGAGACTGTGTGTGAGAGATGTGTACAACTGCATGATATGTAACAGATGTGCATTGTGAAGCGTGAGGTAAATATTGGTGTTTATGTCTCTGTCTTTGTGTGCGTTTAAGGAGTTGTACGTTTGTTTGTGTTGTGAATTGTGTAAGTTTACTTTTGTGGAGTGTTTAAGTGTGTGTGTGTGTGTGTGTGTGTGTGTGTGTGTGTGTGTGTGTGTGTGTGTGTGTGTGTGTGTTTACTCAGATGGAAGCAAGTGTGGTTGAGGAGGAGCTATGTGAGACGACCAAGCATACAACGTGTCAGAGCAGAACCCTCACTCCTAGGTCAAAGGTCCGACACACACACACACACACACACACACACACACACACACATGTACTCTACACAAACAAAAACACTACCAGTTTCAGAAACGGAATGATGTTAGATGCATAACTTTGTCTACTGCTTTTAAAAAGTGCATGGTGCTTTCTGTTTTTTGTATTTGTCTATTGCATAGCGATTTTTTTAAGTGACGTGGAGTGATGCGTGTGTGTGTGTTTGTGTGTGTGTGTGTGTGCGTGTGTGTGTGTGTGTGTGTATGTTGTTTTTCTTAGATGGAGGCCAAAGACGTTGAAGAAGAGCAATGTGATATAACTTCTCCAGAAATTTGTCACAGTGAAACGCCCTCAGAAATGCCAAAGGTCATTACATCACACACACACACACACACACACACACACACACACACACACACACATAGACTCACAAACCCTTCCCATTGAAGGGCATTGTAACCGTGCTGTCAAACCTTCGACTCTGCATGAGTGAACTCCCAAGGTTTTGGGTTCCTGAAAGTGAAATAATATCAGAACCATTTCCATTCCTGTCTGCTCATCTCACTAGCGCTGGCAGCGCACCAGCTCACCTGAGCATTGCAGCACAATGACACAATCATTTCCCATGATGCTCTCTGAGGCTCTCCATGTTCTCTTGTCATCTCGCACACAGGAGGAACCGCCTGCCTCGTGCGGGCGTCTCACCCGTATCCTAGCGCCCAATGAACACTTTTCTCTCCCACACATAGACTCTGTCCCCCCGTCCTCACACGCCAGTGTAGCCTCCTCACCTCCAGCTCTGTCAGACTGACCTGAGGACAGTCCAGCCCTTTTCACAGGTGACTCTTTCATGTTCACTCCTATGCCTGGAGATCTGTCAGATCAGTGCAAAGGCAAAACACCTTAACTTCATGTTTGGTCAAAAATGAGTTAATTTCATTTTTGGGGGTATTTGAGACCTCCTTTATCATGTGAATAAATGTGAGTCAATTTGATTGTTTTAAGTAACAAGAAAAATAAGGGGGTATGACAACCGTACCTTCCAAAACCATACGAAACAGAAAAGTCATTTTTCTCAGTTTCACACTCTAGCGAGTTAAGGTCTTTTGCCTTTGCAGCGCAGACCAACCCAGCTGCTGACTGAGAGAAATAAGAAACTGTTTCAGTGCTGAACACACAGTGTAAAGACACACGCTACTCTTACACACTGTGCCAGCTTACTACAGTTTAGAAACGATAGAAAAGCTTTAAACAAAATACAATCAAAAGCATTCTTTGTCTTTCACAGGCACAGGGTTGCCAGAGCACCAGTCAGTGTGAGACCATGACAGACCCCGTGAATGTATTTTAGTGTGGACTGTAGATAAAAAAAGGAGATCTTTCACCAGCATTCCCAGATTGGTTGTATAGCTACTGGGGGAAAAACCGGCACACTAGCCAAAATAAAAGATATAAGTACATTCTCAGTCACATTCTTTGTCGACATCTTTGTTTGTCCTTGGTGAAGTTTAAAGGAAGCAATGTCATCGGCATGCTTATTACACACTGTGAATGACAGCAGTTGGTCTCCGCTAATCTAGAGTATATAAACCATGTCATTATGCTATAAATTACCGTACACACCAATGAAGACGCACCATAAACTACCCTGTAGTACCATGATGATAAACTCAAATGGAAATATCATGGATATCAATAGCATCATCTCCATAAACATGCAGCTTCCTGGGCGAGGTATCACATAATGAAATACAGTCAAGGGCATCACCTCTGCAGGGGTCTGTAAACAGCCCTATAATCTGATCAGGCCTCTCTCCCACATACATACTCTCAATCTCTTTATCTCCCTCCCCATCACACACACACACACACACACACACACACACACACACACACACACACATCTAGTCACATACACACACACTCATACACACTCACAGTGGGCGCAACAGTAAGGAGCTTCTGGGGTCAAGCTTGGTTAAACAGACAGATTTACATACTATGTACTAAGTATGCCATATATTGATAAGAGGAGACTTTCAGAAGAGATAGTTAACCGACGTTGGGTCACTTACGTAGCCTAGTGCATACTACGGGTGCCTGTAGGCAACATACATGACAAAAGTAGTCTATCTGATTAATATAAATTAGTTTTTCATACTATGTGTAGTATACAGTGCATAGTGTACACTGTGCCATGTCTCCGGGCAAAGTGGTAGTTGAAACCCCTTTCATCCATCACAGGCTGTCCCCCGCCTCACAAACAACAGTCCAGATATAACCAGAGCAGACAGCTGGTATAAAGCATAGGCCAATGAAACTGTCAGAAACACAAACACACACACACACACACACACAGATTATTCTATAAGAATAGCTAAATTTATGATGGCTGCTCACGGCGGCGGTCAGAGAGAGCTTTGAGTGAATTACATCATTCCATCTGAGGCTCTCTTATTCTGCTGCTTTATGAGATGATATATTTTTTATGACCTGATTTATAAGATCCCTGCCCCAACCTGCCACTGGTGTGTGTGTGTGTGTGTCTGTGTGTGTGCGTTTGTGTGTGTGTGTGTGTGTGTGACTTGTCTGTGTGTGCTCATGTTCTGCGTGATATGATCCCTGCAGTGTGTCTTATATGACGTCATTGCAGTTCTTGTGTGTGTATGTGTGTGTGTAAAGGCATGCTGCATGACCCTTTCCCACTGCTTGAGTGTGTATGTGTATATACGTATTTGTGTGTGTATGTTATCTGATCCCTACTTGGCCACCGTGGTAGCCTGAGGGGCCACAAATGACCACACTGACCCACCAGCACATTCTGTGTGTGCGTGTGTGTGTGTGTGTGTGTGTGTAAGGGTAAGGGGCAGACATCTCATCACTTATCTCTCATAAAATGGCCTCATCACCCACAGAGGAGATCTGTCCAGTCGTGTCATAACTCTCTTCCCTTTGATCTCTTTCTTCCCCTTCCTTCTGTTCAGCTGTCACTCTCTTTCTGATTCACTCCATCTCTCTCTCTCTCTCTCTCTCTCTCTCTCTCTCTCTCACACTCACACACTCACACACTGCTATATGGCCACTTGCCTTGATTTATGTGCTCAGCTCCACACACAGATCCACAAGACTGAAAAGCTATTGATTCACACACACACACAGTAAAAGTTCAGTGAGTGTGAAGGTGATCGTCCATCTGTCTTATGTGCGAGTGTGTGTGTGTGTGTATGTGTGTGTATACAAGAGTGAGAGAAAGTGAGGTACAGATTCAGACATTTGTAATATTTGACATGAATATTTTTGGTGACATTTCAAATTTAACACCGTCTGTTTGCCCCTTTCTCTTTAGTATCCCACTTCGCTTGTATTTAAGGATCAATCTGTCTATTGACTCGATAGGTGGTTTGTGTCATCAGATTTGATGCTAAATAACGGCGTTGCATCGCTCATTCTAGCTCAGTCTCATTCACACTCAGACATCTCACACACACCTACTCAAGCACTTTCTCACACTCTCTGAATCACTGACTCACACACTCCCCTTCTCCCTGTCCGTAAACTTCACACTGTTTGTGGAACGGATAGCACAGGACTGGGGGAGGGGCTCAGACTAGTGTGTGTGTGTGTGTGTGTGTATGTGTGTATGTGTATGTGTGCATTTATGCCTGCCTGTGTGTTGGATAGAAGCGAGTAAATTGTAAATAAAAGCTTTTTTGATGTTCTTTTGATTTGAATATTTAAAAAAAAAATACTTATTCTCACATGCAGTCTTGAGAGAGGCTCCCAAACATTTCTCCCCCTCACACACACACACACACACACACACACACACACACACACACACACACACAAACACAAACGCACATCAACATTAGCCTCATGACTCATTTATCACTTCTCTATACCCAGACAGACTTCATTTGGTTAACTTCATTTAGTACAAACCCACCTCTCCAGAGACACACACACACTCACAAATCTCCTTCTTCCCCCTTTATCTATCGGTCTCTCTCTCTCTCTCTCTCTCTCTCTCTCTCTCTCTCTCTATCATTGTCTCCCTCTCTTTCTCTCTCTCTCTCTCCCTCTCTCTCTCTCTCTCACTCACCCTCTTCCTCTCTCCATCCAAATTGGCCTGCCCATCAGGAGTTTTAATTCTGATTGACAGGACTCAGATGTGTGCCAATTCAAACAGATCCCCTGCAAAGTTCTCTCTGTTGGAGAGCTACAATCAATGCAAGGGGAACAACACTAGTAGGCTCTCTGGAGGAGTACCAGGGGATTCTGGGAAGTGTGTGTGTGTGTGGGGGGGGGGGGGGGGGGGGGGGTAGGTTCTTCCTCCATGATCCAGACGTCCTTGAGAGGCTCTGGCCTGCTTAAGCTGCCTGCCCCTCACTGCCCTGTGGGTGGCCTGCTCTCTCACAATGCTCCATAAAGCCCTCTCTGTTGGAGGAGCCAAAGGCCAACAGGTGTCCAAACATACAGGGGCCCTCAGAGTGGCCGAAGCCTCTCTCTTATACACACACTTAACAGACACACACACACTCAACACACACACACACTCAACACACACACAGACACGGCTCCATTTAATTGTGTGAGGAGAGGACACTGCCGGCGTGCAGTATTGTTGTGATGTCAATGACTCTCCGTGGAGCAGGAAGCTGAAGCATGGATGCCTCCTGTCTGGCATTGTCCACTCATCAGGACTAAGGTCTGCTCCGCAACGCTGGGAGCACAAACATCTGCTGCCTTAATGCACTATCCAGTCAGTCTTCAGAGGCCTGTAATGTGGAAATAAAATGTTGAGTCCAAGTATCTAAATGTATTTTCTACATATTATATAGCACATTCAGGAATTTTGTTCAATTAGCCCCTTTCATAAATCATGTTTTGCTGAAATTGCTTAACAAATTTAATTTCTGAATTATTTATGTAATGCAGTGAAAGACAAGTGAACAAAAACTATGAGGTAGCGACCGTAACGGGTTATACAAGCTTGGTTGTTCAAGGACCAGTGATTCCCGCTGGGAAACAACAGCAGTGATCTTCAGGGAAAAGCTCAGGCCGTAAGAGCTTCCTGCTTTCCCTCTCCCGTAGACTAAACTCCAGCAAGGGGAGCAGGGGCCAGTGGGGGCTCTCCAGATGGGTGGTATGGCCATAGTGACCCCTTTCAGATACAAGAACACACACACAAAAACCCGAGGGGGGGGGATGAGATTTTGAATAAGTTTGTAAACCCCCCCCCCCCAAAAAAAAAAATGAACGAACGATTCATAGCCTAGCAATGTCATGGCTAATAATACCCTATATTATTTTTGCCACCTTTGTAACATTTTAGTTTACCGTGGTGTATGACTTTAAACAGCGAGTGTGCTTGGTATGATGATCAGCTCCTCTAATGCAGGGTAGGACTACGTTTTGACAAGCATACAAATTCACCTTGTTCTTGCCCCATCTGAAATGACTTCTCTACTTTTGCTGCCTCCATCCTTTCTGTATTTGTTGTGTAAAAAAACGTTGTATATGATGGCACTGAAGTCTTAAGTTAGTGAATTGGCTAACAGTGTTAGTTGGTAACCAAATAGCCTACACATTGCGCTACACGCTGCGTAGGCTACGTGCATTCTCTCTCCTGCTGATTTGCGTTCAGTAGCCAAGTGCGTAATATTGCAAAAGTTGAAAAAATAAATGTGTTTATTGTAGCCTACAGAAAATAAATAGCCTATCATACTGTCAGTTAATTGCCTACAGTGCAGTGAAGAGTTTAGAGAGTAAAGTTATAGGGCAATTTGAAGTTTTATGAACATAATTTACGAACCAGAACATAAAGACCATGAAGCTTCTATTTCTTGCAGCTGTTAAAACACCCACTACATAGTTTAAATACCCACCAACATTCGTTTTTGCAGTACAGATTATTTCTAAAAGTTATTTGTCTACTACTGGCTGATTTATCAAACGAGTGCTTTCTCGTTCGTCCTCCGCAAACTACAGGTGTTTCGGTAGAGAACCATTGAATAAGCGATGCCAAGCAATTTCTGTAACACTTTTTGTGACATTCAGCAAATATCTCCTCATTTAATGTAAGTTCCTTCGGACAATAGGCCTACGTTCTACTCTACGTGCAGTTGTCATTCATCTCAGTTGCATCAGTTTTCTCATTTTGAAGGTTCTAAAACATAATTATGCTTCACTGAATCCTTCTCGTTTTCTTTCATTTGTCCAGCTAACTTTTCCATTGAACCTAGCCATTTATTATGGATTACACACTCGACATTCTGAAATGTCCTGCACGATTAAGGCCAAATTAAGTTATCACGCAGCCACTGTGTCAGCAGCATCAGTGCTGACGGTGACGGTGCGTTTCTGATGTCAGATTATTATGTAGGCTAGCTAGCCTACTAGACTGTTCTCACGTTGCAGCGCTTTACTTATATGAAGTAGCATTAATAAATATGAGGGGCAGAGGGGGATAAATGTTGTCCCCCCCAATGATAAAAATAATTTAGCAGAGGTAGGGATAGGAAAACCAGAGGGGGGGAAATCCTCACCATCCCCCCCCTACAAATCGCACCCTGCACACACATACATACACACATGGCCATAGTGACCTCTTTTAGAAACAAGAACAAGGGGCAAAAGAAAACAACTGATTATAGACCAGCGTCTAGTGGATGAGGTGGTGGGGAGGGGTGGTGTGACCAGCTGGACAAGCTCAAACTAGTGGACCCCATGCCCCGGTCAGCCCATCCAATCAGAGACCCCGCTCTTGGACATGACCTTTCACCCCCGAGGCGAGGCATCTGCACAGTTTCGGGGTCAGGCAGGCAAAAGGCGGGGGGGGAGGTGGATAAGAACACGTTTGTCAGGTGGTCAGACCCAAACCATTCAGCCACTAAATTACAGCAATTAAGTCCCATCTGCATCCCACACACACACACACCACTCACACACCACTACCACCAACAACACCACCATTACCATCTACACACACACACAACACCACCACCACCATCTATACACACACACATACCCCACCCACACACATACACCACTACCACCAACAACACCACCACCACCAACATTACAATCTACACACACACACACCACCACCACCATCTATACACACACACACACGCACACACACCATCACCATCTACACACCCCCTACTACACATTCCAACCTCTCCCAGGTTAAAGCACCCCTTTTACTGAGTGTGCTGGCAGCTATATATTCCCACAACGCTGTCAACAAACAACCTGCAGAATTAGGCATTTAAACTGAGCCGCAGTTAACCGTGCACATGCTAGGCTTAAACTGAGCCGCAGTTAACCGTGCACATGCTAGGCTTAAACTGAGCCGCAGTTAACCGTGCACATGCACATGCTAGGCTTAAACTGAGCCGCAGTTAACCGTGCACATGCTAGGCTTAAACTGAGCCGCAGTTAACCGTGCACATGCACATGCTAGGCTTAAACTGAGCCGCAGTTAACCGTGCACATGCACATGCTAGGCTTAACTGAGCCGCCGTTAACCGTGCACATGCTAGGCTTAACTGAGCCGCAGTTAACCGTGCACATGCACATGCTAGGCTTAACTGAGCCGCCGTTAACCGTGCACATGCTAGGCTTAACTGAGCCGCAGTTAACCGTGCACATGCACATGCTAGGCTTAACTGAGTCGCCGTTAACCGTGCACATGCACATGCTAGGCTTAACTGAGTCGCCGTTAACCGTGCACATGCTAGGCTTAAACCAGTGGTCCCCAAACTACGGCCCGCCACCTTATTTTGGGTGGCCCCCCAAAACATGTCCGTGGTATATAGCATCTGGCCCGCACGGGAGTACGACATCGTCAAACTATAACCTCCGTAATTTCCCCATTCATTCTCTATGGTGAGTCTTAACAGTACACAGGTATAATATTTTTTTTTGTCCACTGGTGGTTGTTTTGGCGCTGTTTCGCGTTTGCCATCGAAAACGGAATGAAATGTAGGCCTACCTGCAAACAATGTAAGAGGCCTATGCTGACTGCATCAGTGCTCAAAGTATTCTAAAAGTTTATCAATTATTTGTTAATAACTAACTAACTTCTATTCAAGTCATATTTCTGGGACTTTCTGGGATAATTATTTCTATTTTTTATTCACACATTCAAATGTTTATACAGAGTTCAAAGTTCAGGTGAGTGAAAGTTATGGTGGTCATTATTTCAGATGTGTTTGCCAGCACTTCATAAAACTCTCATAGTTTGATAACTTTAAATTATTTGTAGGATATTGCTTGTTCACAACTTGAGCTATGAATGCAAAAAACAGTCTTTTTATTAGTATTATTTCATTTGAGCTACATTTTACACTGATATGGCATGGTGGCAACATAAACACAGCTAGCAATGGTATTAAATTGCAGTGATGATTAAATATAATGCAATATTCAACTAAGTTGTGTGTTGTTCACAGCACTAAGCTATTTATGGTTGATATACTCCAATTCTCTGGCCCTCTCTTAGAGCCAGGCATAGTGACCTGGCCCTCAGAAGAAAAAGTTTGGGGAGTAGTTAACCGTGCACATGCTAGGCTTAAACTGAGCCGCAGTTAACCGTGCACATGCTAGGCTTAACTGATGACGTGATGATGTGTGTGTGTGTGTGTGTGTGTGTGTGTGTGCACATGCTAGGCTTAACTGATGACAGCCCGCTGTCAAAACAGCAGAGGCTCTCATAAAGCAAAGCCCCAAGCATGTGTTACTACAAGCCCTGTTATCTCTCCTCTCTCTCTCTCACTCTCTCTCATTTTCTCTTCTCTCTCACTCTCTTTCTCCCTCTCTCCTTTTCTCTTCTCTCTCCTCTCACTCTCTTCCTAGCTCCTTTTCTCTCTCGCCCCTCTATCTTCTGGCTCTCCTCTCTCTCTCTCTGTAGAGGGTTTTTGGAATGGGTGACCAAGGAGGTTCCAGCTCCATCTCCACACACAGCCCTTATTTTTAGCAGCCAGGATCAGCAGGGAGGAGGAGGAAGTATATGTACCGCTATCACGTCTGGTGTCACCAGTTCCAATGAGCATAGTGGAAGCTAATTGTTGCAGCAGACGCAACGAGGACGGAACACTTCAGCTAGGTGCCCGGTGTAAAGAGAGGGCAGGCCACACTGTGTAGACCCTTTAGTAAAAAAAAAAACAGCCTGACCAGCTTAAGGTGGTTTGCTGGTTGACGTGCTTGTCTGACCACCCTATCATGGTTTACCATGCTTGTCCAGCAAATCTCTTGCGAAAACATACCTTCAGTTGGTTTACCTAGCTTACAATTGTAATTCAGCTGGTTTTGCTTGATGTACCACCTCAAGCTGGTCATTTTAGCTGGTGTTGCTGGTCTTACATTGCTGGTTTAACAAGCCACACTGTGTAGAATGACTCAGGGAGTGAGTGGACACAGGAAGTTAAGCCAGCAAAGCCCCGGGCCACGGCGTACGGAGAAGACAAATAAACCCTTCTCCTTCTTCTGTCTCTCCCCTTGTGTCTGAGAGAGAGAGAGAGAGAGAGAGAGAGAGAGAGATTGCGGGATTGCGCCACAGTCCAGTAGTCCAGTGGTATGCACAAATACTCCAGATTAATACTCCTATACACTTTCTGTTCTGCCCAGAAACAGGCTTTCTACTGTGTGAAGCTTTAAAGAGTATATGTTGGAAGAGAGAGCCAAGGAGTTGCTCATGAAAAAGATATTAAGGGAGGAAGCCATCGGAACCCATATGAGATGAGAGATGAGATGCATTCTGGGTGAGTGTAGTCACTGAGGCAGAGGAAGAGGACTGGACAGCCTCTCCCATGGGATGAAGTGTCACCCCCCCCCCCCCCTCTCTCTGTCACACACACACACACACACATCCTGTGGCGCATCTACTAGGAACCCTTGGAACCCTATGTGCATAATACGATTCTTGTAACCTCATTGTCTTGAAGAAAGAAAGACAATGACGGTGTGTGTGTGTGTGTACTGTGTGTGTGTGTATGTGTGTCTACATGTGCTGTTTGAAAAGGAGTCCTGTCTGTGATTACATGCTTGTGTGTTGGTTCTGAGGAGAGAATTGATCCAGCTGTCTGATGGTACCTCTAGTGTTTGTTCTACTCGTCACTTGGCCAGTCTCATTGGCCCAGTTACATCCCAGTGACAACTTGGATAAAAGTATCGATGCACAACCTCCTTGTGATGTACTGTGTTTGTCAGTTTGACTGTTTTGTTTGTGGAATGCTTGACAGAGATCTTTCAAGATTCCGAATTCTCCGACAACGCGGTGTGACTGATCGCCTATTGATCTTACTCAGCCATCGATCCCCGCCCCGTGACAGAGAGTGTTCGTCTTCCCGAGAGAGCTCCAGTCATGTGATGTGCTGCGCTATGCAGAACAAGAACGGAACTGTACAGTGGAGTGCAGTAGAAGTCGAGTTCAACGGCGCACTAGCGACTTCCTTATGGATTGATCAGGTGCTGGAGCCGCTCCGGGAGATGTACAGTATGTCCCCCCTCAGCCCCCTTACACCTCTCCACCCGCGGGCCCTGTGGAAGGCTGGGACGGTGGTGGCGGCAGCGGCAGCGTTATTTATTTCATGCTTCATGGGGTTGTGCACCTAACAGGAACAGATGAAAAGGGCAGCCGTGTCTGTCGTGTGTGTCTGATGAATGAGCCTGTGAATGATTCACACCCCTGAGGACGGTGCTCTCCCTCTGTGTGTGTGTCTGTGTGTGTGTGTGTGTGTGAGAGAGAGAGAGAACAAGTATGTGTGTGTTCATGTGTGTGTGAGAGAAAGAGAGAGTAGATCTAAAAAAAGTGTGTGTGTGTGAGCATGTGTGTGTGTTTGTGAGCGTGTGTGTGTGTGTGTGTTATTGAGTGTGTGAGTGTGTTTGTTTGTTTGTGTTTGCAAGTGTGTATGTGTGTGTGTGTGTGAGTGTGAGAGAGAGGGTAGATCTGCAAAAGTGTGGGTATATGTGTTTGTGAGCATGTGTGTGTGTGTGTGTGTGTGTGTGTGTGTGAGCAAACCTGTCTCTATGTGTAGGTGTAGGCTGTGTGTGTGAGTCAGTGAATATAGGTTGCGTTTCCGTTTGTGTCCAGTGACTGTATGGCGCTCTGTGCCTTCTCCAGGTGAGAAGAGTTCCGTGTGATTTGCACGCTCCTGTATCTCCGGCTCCCATAACCACCTACGCTCCGAACACATCCGCCCGCCACACACAACCGCCCGCCACACACACATCCACCCGCCACACACACATCCACCCGCCACACACAACCGCCCGCCACACACACATCCACCCGCCACACACACATCCACCCGCCACACACAACCGCCCGCCACACACACATCCACCCGCCACACACATCCACCCGCCACACACACATCCACCCGCCACACACACATCCACCCGCCACACACATCCACCCGCCACACACACATCCACCCGCCACACACAACCGCCCGCCACAACCGTTGATCTCCGGCTCCCATAACCACCCACGCCTGCGCTGCACACAGCACAACTGCTCGCCATCAATGAAACTGACAGCTGCCATAAAGCACTCAGATTTAACAGCACAGGCTACATCGCAAACGAAATATAGCTCAGTGAGCTCCAATACACACACACACACACACACACAGACACACACAGAGAGACACTCACTCTCTCATAGTCACATACATGCACACGTGGACACACACACACATATACATACAGACACTCACTCTTTCTCACATGGACACACACACACACACACAGAGGCATACTCATGCACGTGTATTATGGTAACGACTGGTGACATCTCAAGGTGAGTGTGTGAGGTAAAAGTGGTATGTGCTTCAGGTCCGTGATGGATGACGCAAGGCAACAGTGAGCAGAGGGGATTGGTTCTGGTTTCCCCCTGTGGAGAGGAGATGCAGTCAAGCTGTTATTTCAGTGAGCCCCTCTCTCACACGCATTCACAAACACATAAGTCATGCGTTATCACAGAGCCTTCCCAACTCCACCAGGATCTAGAATGTGGTGGCATTCCATATTTCACAGTAAGATGGTCATTGGTGCAGTCAAATTCTCTCCTTATATATGCAGTTAGATGTGAACCTCTCTTCTATACTACATACGATTTCTGTCGGAACCAAATTAGGTCATGTATAGACTTTGAGTGTTGTTGCTTGCCCAGTTCAGCTTTAGAAACAAGCATTTGCAAAAAGGAAGTGTGAACTTTTTGAATTCTGAGAAATGTAGTAAAAAATGTATCTCAGTGTTATCGGCACATGTACTGTGGATGCACGCACGCACACACACACACACACACACACACACACACACACACACACACACATTCATACATTGATTGCTGTCTCTGACTCTCAGAGGAGGATGACCTATGCCTATAGATTTTTTCCCCTCAGAATTTGCCATAGTCAATGTCGCTTCAGACACAAACACCAGCCATCAAGGGCAACACAGACAGCCATCCTCTGGGTCAAGGGTCAAGGTGTATCATCAGGCAGAACGAGGTTAAAAATAGATACACTGCTCTAATTATTGATTTGTCTTAGTTCAGAGGCCCATTACCCATAATTGAGATCCAAATTATATGGCATGGGAATTGAAGTCTTGCAAACCATGTTGCCCTGTTTATTAGATTTCCAGTGTCCGAGTGGACATCTGTCTTCCCCTGTCTCATTTGTTTCCCTACCTAGGTAAATCCTTCATGACAGTACATTTGGGAATGGAATTTTCATCTTTCCCTCAATTGATTCTTCTCGGAATCTTTAGCGTGGTGCACTATTTCCAAACATGTCGTATCGTGAAATATTATGGCACCAAGCACCGAAGAACCCTCTTTTAAGGAAAGACCCTCACCTAGATCTGTTTGATTTATCTATATTTTCTTTCTTTTTCATTTAGAAAATAGGAAATTTCCAAAACATAAAACTCTCTCTCTCTCTCTCTCTTCTAACAAAAGATTGTCATCTAGAAGTACTAGA
>NC_055962.1:34106311-34183811 GCF_018492685.1 Alosa sapidissima | reverse complement strand
GACTGACACTGAGTCAGCAACCTGGCTAACGCTCTGTGTGTGAATTCATGCATGTGTGTGTGTGTGTGTGTCTGTGTGTGTCTGTGTGAGTTTGTGTACATGTGTGTGTGTTTTTTTGCGTTTGTTTAAAAATCCTCTCAGTTCTCCCACATGAATCGCTGAATTCATTTCTCCTCTCCACTGGGAGCCACGGGCTATTTGTCTGGCCGACCCGTCCTGCATTTTACATCAGGGGGCTTAACCGAAGGCCGGCTGAAGAAAGGATCCCCCCCCCCCTGTGAAGGGATGCGGGGACCTGGTGCGGTTACCACGGTGAATGATGACTGTTTCTTGTTCAAAGGGTTTATTTTTGGCTATACTGGCGGAGTTATTGCCTCACCTAACTGGTTGAGGATATTACTTTGGCCTGATGTGAAATAGCTCTCTCTCTCTCTCTCTCTCTCTCTCTCTCCCTCTCGCTCTCTTCTCTCGCTCTCTCTCTCCCTCTCTCTCTTCTCACCCTCTCTCTACCTCTCCACCCCTGCTTATTTCCCCTGGGACTCCTGAATCAAATTTCCTATGACCCATTGGAGAAATTTGACAAAAGCGATGAGGGGGTGGAGACCCCCAGGGGTTTTCCTCATCAGCATAGCCCCATGCAAATAAAATATGTGTGATTGTGTTAGTGTGTAGCGTGAGTGTGTGTGTGTGTGTGTGTGTTGTATGTCAGGAAAGATGTGCATGTACTGTATGTGTGCATGCTTTTGTGTGTGTCGATGTTTGTGTCTGTGTGTGTACTTCTGGATGCATTTTATTGTTTTTTTGGAGACATGCATGCTCAGAGACATACACAACTGGTGGCATGTCTTCAAGAAACCAATAAAATTCACCCAGAAGTATTTATAAAAAAATGTTTTAACAATTTTTGTTATTTGTTTCTATGTTGGAAATCTCTACCAAACTAATTAAAATAAAGAAGCAAAGCTCATGTATTGTGAGTGTGTGTGTATGTGTGTGTGCACATGCATTTGTGTTGATGGGTGCACGTGTGTGTGTGTGTGTGTGTGTGTGTGTGTGTGTGTGTGTGTGTGTGTCTGTGTCTGTGCACATACATTTGTGTGTGTGTGTGGCTACATTTAAGCAGCTGCATGGGAGCCTCCTCTCATCTCCTTGATCTCTTGGCGGTCCGTCTCCGGAGATTGGGTCCCGTCTGGGATGCGAATGTCAATGATCTTGATGATCTCACCCCTTCTGGCGGTGCGGGGGCTGCTGATAATACGTTCTGATCCGCGGGCCATCACGCGTATACAGAGGAAGCACCCACAGACACTAATACGCTAATATACAGCCCTTACCTTAGGGAAGCCAATTCAAAACAGTACAGCCACACACCCATCAGAGATGTGTGAGATGTATCATTCACACAGGGGTCTCACTGCTTCACCTTGACACACATTTCATCACATGCCTCTGTTTTTTGTACTGGGTGAGCAGGTCTAGACCAGCTGTGGACAGATTTAGTGGACAAAAGATTTTCCCATTTTCCCAATACATCTCTGAATATTCACCTCTCATATTTATATGACCTCCACATCAGTGCAGTTTTCTGCAGACAGAAAGTGACTCTTATGTTTCTATATTGGTATGTTGAATTGATCTGAAATGACTTCTATAATGTCTTATAATCAGGGATGTAGTGGAGGCTAAATGCAAGTAAACGCAGTTTATCCACCTCTGAAATTTCAGAAATAGAGTTTATCCACCTCTCATTAGAGTTTATCTATGTTCACTCTAGGAACCATTTAATACCACTGAAATTGTTATAATCATTGGACAATAACCTCCACCATCATCAAACATGTTCTGAAAAATCTGATACCGCACGGTGCAGTCCACCTCACAGAATTCATAATTTACCCACCTCTTAGGCTATTTTACCACTACATCCCTGCCTATAATCTTCTGATTTGTTTCCTTATTGATATGTTGAACTGAAAGTGACAACTGGGGCCTATTGCACAAAACTAGGATAAGGGATTAAGCCGGAATATCTTGGTTATCCTGGCTCAATTTATCTGTGATCCAGTTGCACAAAATCGGGATAGGGGGCAGCAGGATATGTTATGGTATAAGTTACCATGGCGATTTATTCTGTGGAGCTAGCCTGCTCCAGACCAGGCTAAATTCCAGGATCTATTTAATCTCATCCCTTATCTCAGTCAGCAGTCACCACAAACAGAAACCAATAGTTATTCCACTGCCCACTACACATTGTTATCACATATACCTAGACCCACTGTCATTATTTAAACGTTTGTGATCATTAATTAACTCTTACATACTCACCATTCCTGACCTGTCATGCGACAATATGACGTCACGGGAGTGCCTAACCATTTCGCGCGTGGTGGTCGCGGCACTAGCTGCAATATTCTCCTCAACAAAGGTGTTGCTGTTTGTTGCTGTTGTGAAAAGGCTATTGCTACCTACTTCACACCGTAGAAGAAGCAATGAAGCCGCTAGTTGCCATGGTGAATCTGTGATCGGTGGCGGGGTCTATTGAGGGAGCAGTGAGCGCGCACTTATCCAGGATAGGTTTCACTGGGCTTGATGAATCCGTGTCTGCTCATCCTGGCTTGGTCTTTGTGCAACCAATTAAGCCTGTACGCTCTTGTTTTGGATTCATTGAGCGCAGCTCAGTAACTTATCCTGGATGTCTTAATTCTGCTTTTGTGCAATAGGCCCCTGACCAGTGTCCTTCCTCCTTGCACCTGAATCATAATTGCAGGACACAAACGGCTGCAGAAGGAGACCGAGAAAGGAGTCAGAGGGAGTGAAAGTGAACGGGTGGGCCTTAGTACGGCAGCCACATCTCCGTACAGTCATTTCCATCTGACGTGGCTCCTCCAGACTGGAGCCATCCCTGCTGGGTGATCACGAAGTGTCGGCCGGTCACCGCGACGTCGTCTCCGCGGCGACGCGCACACCAGCGGGAAGCGCAAAAGGCAGGCAAGGACAACGACCGGCTCAGGAGTGACCGCAGAGCAGATGCGGGGATCTGACAGCACAGCGCATCCCAGCCACAAGCAACTAAAGACCGATCTCACAGAGAGCGAGGGAGGGAGAGAGGGAGAGGGGGAGAGAGAGTGAGAGGAACAGACACAGAATTGGATTATGATGATTTATAACCCAGTGCGGTAAGAATGTTAAGAATTCAAGCAAGGACAAACAAGCAGCCACACTCCAAGAGCACACCCACAGAGGGATCTCACTGATTCTGTATCACAGCCCAGTACGCTGGAAAAAAACATAGCTTTCACCTTGCTCCCATAGAGAAATACTGAAAGACTCTCAGTTGAACCCGCAGTTGAGGGTCGTTGTAGAAGCGTTTGGATATGAATTTGCTGAACATCCCCTGCCAGCATGTGTTTCTGTCAGTCTGTGAAGTAATATGTATTTACAAACATATTTTTTGGATAGGCTTATTTACTATGAACAAACCATTTACAACTGTGTGAACAAATGCTTTACTGATGATAAATTATGTATGAACAATAAATCACTAATGATGAACAAACCATTAACTAATAAGTAACAAAGTCTTAATAAATTATAAATTGTGTGTAGTTATTATAAAGTGTTACCATAATATGTGACCTTCATCACAAAACAACATTAAGAACCCTATGCATTCCAGTTTTGTCTTTTTTTATGAAATGTGCTTTGAGGCTGTTTTCAGTTTACGTTATTCGTGAGTTCGCAGCTCAGATGACTCTGAGATGGCTTTGTGCCAGATCAGTCCAGATTGACCCGCAATCTGGGTGATGATTTAGCACTATGTTAATAATCCCTAAAGTCCAAAAAGATTCCATTTAATATAACCCATTGCGACATAAGCATGAAATATGCATGACACGCTGAAACCTCACATGGAGTCGAGGGTGAAGGAATATAATATATGGGGTACACTTATGCGCTATAGCTCTCCTCCTGTCATCTGACATCAATCTCTTCCTTTCCTTCTTTCTCCCCTCTCTCTCTCTCTCTCTCTCCCTCTCTCTCTCTCCCCAACTTCATATGTCTCTCTGTTCCTCTCCCTTCCATCCTAATTCTCTCGCTTCTCTCTCTCTCTCTCTCTCTCCCTCTCTCTCGCTTCTCTCTCCCTCTCTCTCTCTCGCTTCTCTCTCTCTCTCTCTCCCCATCTTCATCTGTCTCTCTGTTCCTCTCCCTTCCATCCTAATTCTCTCTCCCCCTTCCATCTCTCCCCATCTTCATCTGTCTCTCTCTCCCTCTTCCATCCTTATTCTCTCGCTTCTCTCTCTCTCTCTCCCTCTCTCTCTCTCTCTCTCCCTCTCTCTCTCTCTCTCCCTCTCTCTCTCCCTCTCTCTCTCTCTCTCTCTCTCTCTCTCTCTCTTGTCACACTGCCTCTGCTCCCCATAGTACACCAGCTCAGCTCCACTCTAATTGGACCTTTGAAATATTCATGCCTGAGTGTGTGTGTGTGTGTGTGTGTGTGAGTGTGTGTGTGTGTGTGTGTGTGAGTGTGTGTGTGTGTGTGTGTGTGTGTGTGTGTGTGTGTGTGTGTGTGTGTGTCTGTCTGTAGTGCAGGTGTGTTATAATAGGTGTGAATGAGAGAGCAGAGACTGTCCCCCAAACCCAAACATACTCTCTCACTCACACACACATAGTGCCCCGGTCCTCAGAGGAGGGGAGGGGTGAGTTGGGGGTGTGGCGTGCGGTCCCCATAAATCACGTCTGAATTTATGGCGAGTCAGGCGTCACCCTCGCACTCGAAGAACAATTAACCAGCTGCGTCGGAGAACGGCAGCGCAATTAGCGTGCGAGGAGCAGGGCGCGGCACCCCGGCACACAGGATGTCAGGACCGCCATGTGTAATTTACCCCCTCTATATCTATATCCCCCATGCTCATCTCTCACCTCACTCGGATTTTCTCATTTCTTTACCCCTACTTCCTCTCTCTTTCTCTATCCCTCTCTCTCTCTATATACCTTTCTCATTTTCATGCTTTTCTTTTCTTGCAGTTCTCTTCCTCCTCTCTCTCTTTCTCTCTCTCTCTCCTCATCTCTCATGTTCCCTCTGCCTCATGATGGATCCCTGACCTGGATACATTACATCATTACACTGAATGCAGATGGAGCTTACATCAGCTAGGGGGGTTCAGCACTCTGCCACGCTGCACATCTCCCTGCTGAATCTCTACCACCACACACAAACAGGTTGGAATATCATAGTTTGTTTTTTTCCTAAATGTATTGCAAAAAGTGATTCAGATATATTCATTACAAATGAAGATAAATAGTTTAACAAATGTTTTATTCTAATCTTGACGATTACAGTTTGCAGCTCAAGGAAATCAAAAATCCAGCATCTCAAAATATTAGAAATAAAGAATTTATAATACAGAAATGTTGACTCTAATCAGCTAATTAAGTCAAAACACTAGCAACGGTTTCCTGAGCCTTTAATCTCTCAGTCTTGGCAGGGCAATGGACTTTTCCACGATTTTTAAATGTTTGTAGATGCACCTGCTTAGCCCCCACAGGTTGGAATCATGGAGGAGCGCTGGAGCAGAGCCGGCACACTCCTGCTACAGAGCTCTGAAGAGCATCTACTGATGTCTGAGAAACAGGGGGAGGGAGAGAGGAGGAGGGGGGAGAGAGGAGATTGAAATGAGGGAGAGATGGAGGGTGAAGAGGAAGAGAGAGAGAGAGAGAGAGAGAGAGAGAGAGGTGAAGAGCTGAGTGTTGAATTCAAAAGCTCTCACCGCAAGCACACAGTCTGATATCTGATATGAAGTGGGAATGTGTGGAGAGCGGCATGAAAATAGAAGGAAATGGGATGTGTGGACTCAAAAGCCGATCTGCTCACTCCACACTGACGCATGAAAGACAGAAAAGATCGATTGAGACCCACTGAGACCTAAAGATTGCAACTACTGGGTTATCATTACAGATTATCAAAAACAACAAAGTACAAAAATAAGTATTTTCTTCCTGTTTTGGCCACATCCAACAGACTGATTGACTGATGTTGCAAAATTACATCAGAATACACATCAGTCTTCAAACAGGTTCATGCTGTGATTAAGACCTGTGCGATTGAACAATATAATCTACAGCATGCTAGACCCAGCACTGTGAGTCAGGTTGCATGTTCATGATATCATCAGCAGGGCATGCTGCTGTGTTCTCATTGCCACGGTTGCATCAAGCTCGGAGATGCAGCATCCATGACCTTCAGCAGCATCAGGGCAACACAGCACCACGGCCTCAAGGAAATCCCACACTGGTGGAGAGTCAGCGTTCCTCAGGGCAGTGTTTCCTGTTTCCTGTTTCCTGTGAACCGCCTCCACTCACAGGTTGGATGGAATTCCCATTAAAGTGATGATGACACATGGGGCGATATTTTGAGTAATGTTGTCAGGCAATCCCATAATTTCAGTTCTGATGTTCTGATTGGATGCTGGTGAAAAGATGAAAAATGTCCAGGTAAAAAAAAGAATGTTGCCCAATAGCAATGAGAAAGAACTTGATAAACATGACCTAGACATGTTACCCAACATCATTGCTCAGAAAGTATTGATCAACTGACTCAGAGCTCAGAATTTTCCAGAAGCTCTATAGGCTATTGGCGTGAAAATCGGAGTTAAGATCACAACAACCCTCCTACCAACATCTGCAAGTCAAGCTTAAAGGGGAACTTGGCAACTATTTCAACGTAATAAACCCGTTTAGAAATCATTTGGATGGTTAAATGACCTGTTCCGGTGAAAATGGTGACTTTTCCCACTGCCCCTAGCGTCCCCAGGCGGAAAACCAACCTTGCAACATTGAGACTACCGTCCCGGAAAGAGAACTGAGAAACAAGAAACTTGTTTTAAACCTATGGTTTTAAATCGTGTTTCTTACCTTATAACATACACATTGTCTGCCGAACTTATGCTAACCGTTTTGCTAGCTTGTAAACAAATCCATGTGCTTTATCGTTACCTTTTTCCACAGTTTGAAATAGCATAATGCACAATTTCTCCAGCAGAGGGGGAAATCCTGCCAAGTTTCCCTTTAAAGCTCATGTCAATTATTTCTGACTTATATACCCCTTTTATTACATAATCAATTGTCAGGCATACACCCCTTTACTACATAATCAATTGTCTTGTTATGTCAGTTTCTGTTCAAATACCAGATATTGGTTGTGCAGTCATAAACAATAACGTTATTAGGACCTTGGGAGTATGAGGCTATTGTAATCTTTAATGGTCCTTATAAACAAGTCAATCACCAGTGTGGGTGAGTACTGGTCAGATGGGACGTGTGTGTGTGTGTGTGTGTGTGTGTGTGTGTGTGTGTGTGCGGTTTATAAGTGTTAGTTGTCCTTGCTGAGTCAGTCATTAACACCAGATAAATGAATAGATTTGGCAAAGAAGACGCTAAAACCCAGGGTCTGTTGCTAACGTGGCTCTTAAAGTAGCTAGGTGGAATTCGGTAGGCTTCTAGTACAGTTCCGTAGTTGTCTGGAACACAACCACACAGCACTCTTTCAATGACCACATGTGGTACAGCATGGTATTACAAGAGAGCCGGCTTATCGCTAGTCAGCTTGCATGCTTACTTCAGTGGACACTGAGGCGTTTTTGAAGGTTTCTTCACATTTTGACATTATTTCTAGGTCATTTATGGATGTTTTAAACTAAAAAATACCACTTGCCATTTTCAAGGCGTTGGAAAGGAAGTTTACTGAACTGCACAACTACCGTACTGTCTGACCTAAACATAGTGTCGCTAATAATCAAGCCAATACAGAGATTGTGAACTCAAAGCTTGTTTGATACACAGTGCAAGAAACATGGAAGGAAACAAACAAACTACTGAAGTGAAAGTCAAATTCATTGGTGAGCACAGAGAAGACACAATTTATAAAAATGACAAAATGTCCCTCTATCATTTGTTTCCCAGAACAGCAATTACCTCAGTCATCATTATGAACCCAGACACTCAAGCAAATTATCACCGAGACACTCAAGTTATTTTTCACTTGTATTTGTACTCGGCTGACTCATCATCAGGGCCTCATCCTCCAGAGCCTGGAGTGCTGACATGCCTGTGAAGAATATTCCAGACAGCAGGCAGCAGACAGAGGTTGCCTCACCTTGTGTGTGTGTATGGGGAAATGTCTGGGACTGAACTATCATTCCACCAGGGATATAATCTTCCTTGCACTCAAAGAAGGGGGCTTGGGGGTCCCAAATGTAGAATGGACATACATGACAAGATGTATGACATGATGCTGCAGTCAGAGAACTAATCAGGGCTTCCCTTCTACCTCAGGAAGAGAAAAGTCCCTTTGGCCACAGGCAACCAAAACAGCTTCCTAGACTTCAGGAGGAAAAGCAACGGTAAACTGGACACACAAGCCACAACTCACATACTGCACCAGAGGTATCTGATGCAGTGGTCACAGACCCATCTGTTATGTGGAGGAGGTGCTCGTCCTGGAAATAGGCTGTGTTTATGATCTGTATATGGACATAACATTTTGTGAAAATATGACTAAATACCAACCTCTCCTTGCAAAGATAAGTGACCTAGGCTATGCATGTACGTTTGTGGCATTGATATTTGGCAGCTTGGGACATGTCCACAAACTGACTGTAAGTGGACTAAGACTGGCAGGGCTATCAAAAGGAAAGTCTAGCAACTGGCAACATTCTGCTCCATATCAGCTGTGATCAGCAGTCATGGCGTGGCGTAGACAATGCTTTATGTACCCTTGAATGTCAAAGCTGTATCACCTCTGAGAATATTTTGAATCCTTTCTGTAAGAAATTAGATTGGTGGATTCAAATGTGTATGGGTGTGTATGTGGTGATGTGTGTTTGTGTTTGTTTGCGGTGCGTCATATTATCTTCCCTCCAGTCTTAAGAAGCCTCCATTTTAAACCATCTGTCTATCTGAGAAGAAGCATCATTCACATGTTCGGATTTTCACATTCACCTTCTACCATCAGTCCCACGTATTCACACAAACCTCCACGATAGCAATATTTAGCCTTAAAACAGCTACCACATTTCACACCTCTTCAGAAGAGAAAGACTGAGAGGGTTGTAGTCAGTCATTAGCACACACCGCACACAGAGCGAAGTTAATATGTCTGACTGCTCCATCTGTGCTGCGGCTTGATATAATTGGGCAAGGCCCGCTGGTCATAGATGAAGCACTGGCAGAAGAAGCTGAAATACAGGGTGGATCAGTTGCACAGTATTGGATGCTGTTAACTAGAGATTGAGTGTGAATTCTCTAAGGAAATCACCATACCGCTTGCTGTCTTCATGCGGAATAAAATCCAGGACACGTGTTGGCACAGGTGAAGTGGAGTGAAGATGTAATCAGGGTATTCTACCCAAACTTTAGCAACGGAAAGACTGTATCATTACAGCTGCATAAAGTGTCAGAATATGACACTTGTGTGAGGAGTTGGAGAGGGAGGGAGAGAGAGAGAGAGAAGTTCAACTCAAGACAGCTTCAACTCAACCTCTCGCACTCGGATCTGTGTTATTAGGGAACCCGACTGACAGATTGGTTCAAAATCCAAATCAGAAGTCTCGAAGTGTGTGCGTGTGGATCTCTCTCTCTCTCTCTCTCTCTGTATGTGTGTGTGTCTTTGTTTAATCCCTTTGTATAATCAGACAGAGGGTGTCAAGACAAGCTGTCCTGTGAAACGGATGACCGCTCACATCTCCCTAACGGGAGGATGAACTGTGCGGAGAGACACCCGGCTTAACCTCCCTCCCCATGGGAGAACTCAAACCCTCACGGCGCTAACAAGAGCACAAAACCCAGCAGCGGTACCAGCATGCAGTGCATACACATCTCAGTGAAACCTCAAGTACAGCAAGTACAGTATACTCTTGAGTCTGTTCTCATTCCAAAAGCAGCTGTGTAATGTAGAATGCACAGTTGCCTAGGAGTTGGGATTAGAATGTTGGACGCTGCAAAATCAAACCGATTACTTTCTGTTGAGTCATTTCAGTTTTGAATGCTAAAAGCGTACACCAAAGACATAATATGTGCTAGCATCTGCCATATTGATGCCTTACTATACCGTATATACTATACTATACCTATACTATACCATACAGAACATCTATTCATTACGTTTTATTTTTTGTAGAGATACCAACTGAAGAAATTCCATGTGTACTAAGACAGAAGTAGGCTACATACTCTTGTCTTTCATTGAGATACCCCCTTTTTTTAAGTGAGACAGTTTTAGGCATACTTTCAGTGGGCTTAAAGGCAGCTGTTGTTATATGAAGGATTTGGGAAGTGAGACAAGAGCTTAGAAATTATATTGACAGGATGACACTGTTACATCATCAATTTTTTTCCCACCATCCACTTGTCAGGTTTGAGCTGCAGAGGCGTAGTGAATGAATCGGATCCGTCTGGCGACGCACGGGGATTATGGAGATTTCTCCCTAGATGGGCAACCTGGGAGACAGCTACCCAGCCAGAGGTCACTGAGTTCAGGAACTGGCCAGTGTGTGAGATGAGGATCAATAGGACCAGCTTGACTTTCTCTCTCTCTCCCTCTCACACATTCTCTCCTGCCCTTTCTCTTCCACTCATACACTCTGTCTCTGTCCTTCTCTCTGTCTTATCTCTCTCTCTCTCATTCCCCCCCCCCCTCTCTCTCTCTCTCTCTCTCCCTCTCTTTCCCTCATTTTCTCTCTCTACCCACCCAAGGATAATTGAGGACTGAACTCAATTAAAATGATTAAAGCAGAAAAGTCAAACACTATTTAGCTGCGGTGGTGGAGGGCCCGTTGATATCGGTCATGTCCTGATGTATTGACAAGGACGGGTCATCTGAACGGAGAGCCGACCTAATCAAATCCGGCGTCCGGATCCATACTGGAGCGCTTCCCTCTGCCGGATGCTAATCATTCCTGATTGGGAAAAAAAGGAACCCACAGGTACCACCTCTCACCTGTCAATGGATCTATCGCTCCGATCGATCATTTAAGTGCAGCGGGTGTTATATGAAATGGCAACTCAGTGGACACGTAGAAGCGTCCGTGACAGATCTGACCAAAGCTGTCGACGTCTTTTGACACTAAGGCTTCTGCTAATCGCCCTCACTGAGAGAGGGGAGAAGGGGACATAAAGGAGGCGCTTGACCTTAATCTCATCTTTAGCCTTAATTATGAAGCGGAGGGCCTCTCAGCATGTCAGTCACAACTCAGCTGAACACGGCAGTTCAAGATGGAGCGCCGCAACGTTTCGTAAGACTGACCTTGTCAGGAGATCTGGAGCGCAGCTGTCGATGAGTGCAAGGCACCTCCTCATGCAGGGACTGGCCGCTATACTATGTTATGATGGGAATCTGGTCATGCAAATGTCAACAAATGTGCTGTAATCTGCAATCGAATCAGACCACTGAGTCTGTACTGTACATGTGCAGTTGAGCTTCATATAGTTTTAACACATTTATGATAGAACCAGCTCAATGTTTTTCTAGGTTAAACCTGTTTAATACATTTAATTATTTCAGATCAACAGTATGCCACTACTTTTAACTGTCCAAACACTCGTCTTTTGAAAGTAGTGTGGGTGGTGTTTTGATTCAAGGCCATCGCCGACGGATTTGCATCTCATATACTACTAATCTCACAGATCTAAGGGTACATCCTGCCACAGTGGCATACAAATGATCTTCAATCAACACATTCCATGTAACATGATCGGCTTTGATCTCTACAAACATCACAGTGGAGGCAGGTTCTACAGTACGTAGTGCACACCTGCATTAAGGTTCTCAAAGCTGTGGCTTTGCTAACCATACGGTCTTCTTTGTCAGCAATCAAAACTATTTGGTACCAGAAGCTCTTTAAACATAGGCTATGATGTGATGACTGGCTATGAAGAGATTGCAGCCTGACTCCTCCTCGGAGATGCTTCCTAGAGGCTTGAATGTGCTATCCACCAGCATCGCATTTGAGTATTATCCAGGTATTTTAACATTAAAGGACAACTCCGGCAATTCTTCACATAGAGCCCTGTAGATTGAGGTCACAGAGTGTCGGTACCTACCTAACACTGAAGGTTAATCAACAGGGCTATATTAAAAATGGCCAGAGTTTTCCTTTAAGTCTTACTGTACATAAAAGACAGACTGTTTCCAGTCCCCTCTCACATCTACACCATCCCCTCTCTCACCATATACAACCACAGTTATAAGTTGTTAGCTAACGCTAGCGTTTGTATCAACGGCCTTCTTGTGAGTCTCCCTTTCAGCTCACTAACAAGGAGAATAAACTGGCTAAATGCACGTATAGTATAGCTGGTAATTACTTTCTCCCACAGCCTGGGATTCTGAAGGCTCTTAATTTGTGACTTTTATTGTGGATGAAAGTGTTCACTAAAGGAATAAATGTGAAGCTAATTAGCGTGTTGCTGGGAGCCATCAGAGAGGGGTTCTCCCTCTGTCTCTCTGGCCCCGGGAATACCAGTGGTCTATGTTTGACACTAGCGCAGATTGTGGAGGCTCCCTGTTGGGTCCTATGTGGATTTACCCTGATTATTTGCCCCTTTGTGCATCACAGGGGAACTCACAAACTTCATGAATTATAAAAAACTAAGACCTCTCCTCCACAATTTCTGCTCTGTTGGTAATTGGGTGTGTTGTTTGTGCAGATTCCCTCCAGGTTCTTAGGGCGAAAAAGAGGAAGAACACTATGTGAGAGAAATTCATAAAAGGTCGAGGGGCTTTTCAATCCTGCTTAGCAAAGGTTCTGATTCCTTAGCTTCTTCTCCTGCACAGGTCACCCTTGGAGAGAGAGAGAGATAGAGAGTCACCCTTTCCTCTGGAGCCGAGGTCATAGTTCTAGGGTGGCATTTTTGTGGTATGTATTTATCCAATCCCTGGCTAATTGATAGAGAGAGAGAGAGAACAAACGATAGAGAGAGAGAGATAATATATTCCAGGCACAGTACCAGATGTTTTTCTAGTGTTATAGTTGCTCTATGTTACCAGACATCACACAAATGAAAAGATAACAGGGGTGATATCAATCATGCTAAGTACGGCCACACAAACATTCCCCGCGAGTCCCTTTGTACTGTATGTTCCAAGAAAATGATCAAGTCAACTTTATAGTCAACTTTATACAGTAAGTTGAAACAACATGACTCCAGATTAACATTTTACACAAAGCACTCAGAATGCTACTCAGTTATGCTAAACAAATAGACACACAATACAACACAAACACATACAATATGAAGGTGTTTACCATCAGTGTTTGGAATAACGCCTTTTAAAAGAACGGCGTTAGGTAACGACGTTATTTTTTCAGTAACGGGGTAATCTAACTTATTAATTTTCCCGTCGTTATAACGCCGTTAGCGTTACTAGACGTTAAATGCGGTGCGTTACCATGCATTGATTGAATAAACTGTAATCCGAACGCACCCCTGGCTCACAGCTAGTGAGGAGGTGGGTTAATGCGTAAGCGATTATGATTGGCTAAGGCAGAGTCATGTTTCATGGTAGCCAATCAGAGCCAGTGATTTTACACACTTGCCAGCACACGTGCCACAAACACACACACAACAGCTAAAATAGAGATTCGACAAAACAGCAGAGGTCTGGAGCAAGGTGGAGATATAAGCACTACTTCAAATTCATTGTGGTCAAAGGCAAGAACGTGCATGTAATGTGTACATTATGCCCAGGAGCGAAGACTTTGTCGACATCCGTTGTAAGCAACTCTAATTTAATGAAGCATCTCACACACGTATCTAAAGCTAGTGGCCAAAAACACCGATACAGGTCTCCACCACAGATGATAGCTCGCCAACCACTAGCAAAGAAGGACTCGGAGCAAAGTCCTCCAAGCAGCAAAAGCTAGATATGTCTGCCTCACAACAAAAACCTATGACACAGGCTGAAGTCAACCGTAGGTCTGTCGATGTGCAATATCTTGAATTTCCCCTTGGGGATCAATAAAGTATCTATCTATCTATCTATCCAAATTATTTGACATATATAGCAACTTTTTAGTAACAGTAACGCAAATAGTTACTTTCCCTGGTAACGAGCTACTCTTATCATAGAGTAATTCAGTTACTAACTCAGTTACTTTTTGGAACAAGTAGTGAGTAACTATAACTAATTACTTTTTTAAAGTAACGTTCCCAACACTGTTTATCATATACATGGTAGTAGCAGTCTAAATTGCCACAAACTGGTCAGCCGTGTACTCCTCTCACTTTGATTTTGACTTGAGGGAACCACCTCTCTGCAAGACATTTAGATGGCAACATTAAGTTTTAGAGAATAGTTTGCCAGACAAGTCCAATAAATCACTATGAATGCTACGTTGAAACTAAACCACAAGGCCCCCCAACAAAGAACAGGCTTCCCTCAGTCTCTCTCCTAACGTGGGGGATAAGTTTACAGCAAGTGTGAGCAATCTCCATTACTGTCCCTCCTCATTACTCTAGTGGCTGTCCACAGCTGGGTTTGGTCAGCATGGGATTGGCTGGCACTTAAGGCCAGCATTCAAAGCCCCTCTGCCCTAATTTCATAATGATTTGACCTCTGATCCCCCCATTGTACGAGGCTTAGGGAGACAGTATTGTGTGTGAGTGTGTGTATGTGTGTGAGTGTGCATGGAGACGCCAGGGAATGGAGGTCTTCTCTAACTCAGTGAGTCTATGGAGAACACATGGAGTTTATATGGAGGATGGATATGCTTTTACAGAACAAACTGAGATCTGTGTGTGTTTGTGTGTGTGTGTGTAGTTGAGTGGGTGTGTGCCGTATGCAATGTTTTCTGTACCCATGAGTGTATAAGCCGTATTTCACCTCTGAAAATATTTGAATCCTTTCAGCAAGAAATGCAATTGGAGAATTCAAATAATGAATTAAAATGTGTGTGTGTGCGTGTATGTGTGTGTGTGCATGTGTGTCATCATAATGTAAATGTTCCTATATCTGCATGAGTGTGTACATAACTTTATGTATTTCACCTAGTTTCTATCGTAAACGTGCTAATTACCAACCATTTCGTTCGAAAATTCTTAAAACAACGATGTTTTTTAATACTCCAAAATAACATTTGCTAAATGAACCTTACATTTTTCAGTAGCCATAGGTGTTTAGATTTGCTTTTATTGCCTGAAATATCCGATTTTGTTTACCACGCTTGGAGGTTAGTGCTGGGCTGGTAGGTGCTTATTCCCAATCTTTCTCAGGCACATGAAAGGTTAGCCCGAGAATTCGGCAAATCAAAATTCCACTGGAGCTCCAAGCGGATTTGTATACGCAGCCTTACAACACTGTTTATAGCTTTTCGAGTCACGGTAAAATGTAATTTTTGGTACATAGCTAATTTAGATAAACTTATGGTGTGGGTGCTTGCGTTTCTTTAGGAATCCGCCATCTTGGTTTGTATAGAAATGAATATTAAGTGACACGTACGTAAGAGGTTGGACATACGTGACGGTTGGTAATATGTGACGTTCCTATACATATCTAAAGCCTTTCTACGCTTCCCCAGGTCAAACACATGCTTTGTGCATCACTAGCCCAACGGCTCTAAGAAATTCCCTCCGATGGCCACGCCGTGACAGGGGCATTAAAGCCACTAAATGCCCACCCCATTTAGCCCCAGTGTTTATGGGCCCCAACAATTAAGCTGACAGTTAATGGTCATGCTGCAGACGTGGGGGTGAACTTCAGCATTGTCTTACGTCACACTACACACACACACACACACGCACGCACGCACGCACACACACACACACACACACACCAAGCCATTTTTAGATAGATTCTCGCAAAATTCAAAGGGAGAAGAGATGTCTTTATGCCGTATTATCTATCTAAAAATGAGGTGAAAAATCACCGGAGCAGTGAGCTGCCTGCTACAGCAGCGCTCGGGGAGCAGTGATGGGTTAGGTGCCTTGCTCAAGGGCACTTCAGCCGTGGATGTGGGCATGGGAGAGCAGTGCTCAACCACTTCCTCCGCCCACATTTTTCCTACTGGGTCGGGGATCGGACCGGCAACCCTTCGGTTACAAGCCGCCCCTGACAACTGAAAATAAAATGTGATACAATGAACAGAAAGCCTCTTCAATGTACATAATCGCCATGTAGCCTTAATTAAATTAATACATGAAAATAAAGTTGTGGGTCATGTTAGTAAAGGAGATGTTGCTATTCCTGAGTCAGATGTATGCTACAGTTAAGTTATGTTGGCCATTCATCTAAAAATGCTTTTCTAACGGATGCCAGAAACTGCTATTATATTATGACCTAAGGGTTAAGCCTGTTACCATTGCAAGTTTTGGGTTACCAGGTACATATAGGCTATAACAAAGTGTTTCTGAAGAGAACGTTGAATTGATGGTACATTCCAGGTAACCCAAAACTCGGGTTTTCACAACACTCTACCTGTGAAAGTGCCCTGGAACGGCAGTCAAACCCGTAACTTAGTACCCGTGAACTCAGATCGTTGTACTCCCAGTTACAGTTTTTGACGTCACACAATGTAACTTAAACTTTGACTCATTTAACTTGTTTGTTTGGCTGTACACAATCCCAGGAACCTTCAAAAATCCGATGCATGTGTATTTGAGCTTACAGTAACACCACAGAACAGGCAAAAATCTGAGAGGTAACATGTAAAATCTTGCTAGGACAGTCAACCCTCATGGGAGTTCATGCTTTGTTTTATCGCTGGATTTTAGGATATGTGGCATCCTATTGCATTCCTAGTCAACTCTAGCAGGCATTAAATGAATGGAAGCTTTGTGGATTTACAGATTAGTAATGTGCTGTCTCTGCTATTGCTGCTATATTCTGAGTAATATATATACTTTGCTATTTTGATCAGTTGGATTTGAAATCTCCCGGTGGTGGGTTAGACATATGTAGTGTCATCAAAGCCCTGCCCAGATTCCCCCATTTCGCCTTGATGCTTTTACACTGGTGACGGAACAAAATGTTTCGCCTCTGTGACTACCCTCCTTGGTGGTCAAATTTGGCGCGCCACATCGACCCCCGTTTAGCATCAGTGTATCTAAAAATGACAGGCGTTCCGCCAAAAATGCCATATATATATATTGCGGCAAATCCTGCAGTGTAAAAACGTTAACACACTCTTAGGGGCACACACACAGTGGCACACAAGGACAGTCACACCCATACAAATGCGTAGTCGCACACACGCAGACACACACATGCATACATGGGGCAGCCGTGGCACAGCCCGAAACCGCACTTTTCTGAAACCTGGTCCCAGAGTGGAGAAATCTGAAACCGTAGCCCGTTTGAATTCGTTTAGACAGCGAAACCGCACATCCTGCTTGCGTATCGATGATGTCATCGCCACACCTCAGCTGCCCTGGACTTGCACTTATAGTATTGCCTAACAATACTAGTTTTCATACATGACATTACCTACGATTACACTCCGTAAGATAAATATCACAACTGGTGCTGCGCAGCGCCGATAGCTTATGACTTGGTGGACTGAACACTGTTTTTCCCGGTGTTTTTTTATGCATTCTAGCTACTGTCAGTGACGCAGGAAAACTTAAGTTATTAGGAAAGTGCAGTGTAAGTTTAGGCTACATTAATTTGTGCGTAGTGCCAGTGTCATTCATTTATTTTACATGTCTTACAACATATATACATGCATTCACAGTCGAGTGAAATCAGATATAAACATACAAAGACGCTTAGAACTCACGTTAGGCCGATGGTAGCACACTGAATGCAAATGCGCGATTTGATGCAGGCAAACGTATTGACTGTTACTAACGAAGGTTTTATAGCAATATTATAAATGTGGCGACAGAATAGCCTAGAACTTGGGTAAGCCTTGCGTTTAGTAGCTTAATTGCGGTGATAGCCAAAACTAATGTGAATCACGGACTATCCTACAACCAAAGAAAGTAAAGGTGATTAGTAGGCCTACCTGCATTAGCCAAATAAAGGACGGGACTGCACCCTTCGCAAACCGTAAAATAAAGTTTATTAGTTTTACAGTTGACTACAGTTGACAGTTCACCATCAGTCCACACAAACAATTCTGGTTTCCCTGCACTAGCCATTTCGTCGTAGCCTATTCTGTCTTAAAGCGCAAGTTTTGGTCAATTTCTGTAAAGAAACAGTGCCACCTATAGGCCTGGGGTATGAAGTAACGTGTTGAGTCGTGTTGAGATGGATCCGTTTGGACGCAAATATTCTTGATACGGTTCCAGGGAAGACGGAGGAAAAAGATCGGTTTGGTACGTGTGGACTAGGCCTGAGTTACCTCTCAGTGGAGGGGCCAGAACAAGGAGCAAATGGTCACTTTATGCATGAGCGGGTGTTGGGGATCTTTGGCCATGGCCAGCTAAGACAATACAGATCAAACACAGGGATCCACACATGTAAATTGAATGCAAAAGGCATTCTTTAGAAATGCATAAGGTTTGGGCAAAAGACGGGCCTTACAATACTTACTTATACTTATACACACACACTCACAGTAACACAAGGACCTTATCATTCATCACACTGTAGTCACTAGGCTCCTGTGTGTGAATTTGGGTCCTGTGTGTGTGCGTGTACAGTATGTCTGTCTGTGTGCGCGCATGTGTGTGTGTGTGTGTGTATGTCTGTCTGTGTGGATGCACGTGTGTGTGTGTGTGTGTGTGTGTGTGTGTGTGTGTGTGTGTGTGTGTGTGTGCGTGCCTCTGAGTGCATGTCTATAAGAAAGACAGCTATTCAAGCAGGGACAACCTTGAGGGCAGTACAATTAGTCTGGCTTTAATGACTGCCTTTCTCACACTGAGGAGAGTGCTTTTTTTACAGTCTGTGTGTGTGTGTGTTCATGCATGTTTGTGTGGCTCCCCACCCTTTAAAAGGACTATATTGGTAGTGTGTGTATGCCTCTGTTTGTGTGTGTGTGAGTTGTGCTTGTGCGAGTGTTCATGTCTGTTTGTGAGTAATGGGCAGCTGGAAAGGTTTTGTTCACAAAGAGATAAATGGCTGTAAGTCTGGCAGATAAAGAGGTGTTAACTGTGTGCAGCAGTGTGTGTGTGTGTGTGTGTGTGTGTGTTCCCTGTCCTAATCAGAGCAGCAGCCATGTCTTTCATCAGCTCTCCAACCCCCTCTCCACCCACCTCCCCTCTCTCTGTCTCCCTCCATCCCCTTCTCTACCTCTCCCCTGCCCCCATCTCTCTCTCTCTCTCTCTCTCTCTCTCTCTCTGACAGTCCGACACCCACCTCCCCTGCCCTCCCTCACCCCTGTGTGGAGGAGCGGAGAGAGGTGAGGTGATCCCTGCCAAGATGGAGGAGCGGAGAGAGGTGGGGTGATCCCTGCCAAGATGGAGGAGCGGAGAGAGGTGGGGTGATCCCTGCCAAGATGGAGGATAGAGAGAGGAAAAGAAAGATGGATACACAGACATGGGGGACGGACAAATGGAAGACCCACTGGTGCGTGGGACATCATCCCTTTCTCTTCCCAGAGTTCCTTCCAACACACACACACACACACACACACACACTCTCTCTCTCACATACACACATACTCTCTCTCTCTGTTTCTCTCTCACACACACACATGACACATTATGTACATAAGATGTGAAGACCTGGACTGCATCCTGTGCATCATGTGTCAGCTTGACTCCTATAAATATACGTATATATATATATGAATCACCTGCACTGACTGTGCTCTGGGATTTCTAAATGCATAGAATATACTCTTTAATTACACGGCTCTTCACAAGGCAAGTAGAACGCTCCATTGGCTTGAATGGGATTTCCCAAAGTTCTACGGTAAAATATTTTCATGTAATTACCGCTGCAAACATATAATTACCGCTGTCAATGGCAACAGGTTTTGTGCTTCTGATACGTCTTTCATATCACTGCGCAAGGACTGGAACTTCATTCAAAAGTGAAAGCAGACGGTTGATCAGCTGTGTTCTAAAGAATGTTTGATTCAAATTCAGCGTGTGTTGTTGCAAACTATTTGTTTCTCAGCAAATGCCACGATGAACGGTAACAAATAGGCTAGGCTATGTAGGCTAAAGTCATATCGTGGGGAGTTTATTATTTCGTTTTGGCAGTAGCAGTGTAATAAGCGGGATAATGTATAGAACGCCAGTCATTATTGGGAAAATAAGTCCCTTCAGGGCAGAACAAGACCCCTCTGTTGCACGTCGGGGTCCGGTTCGCCCTGTCGGGACTTATTTTCCCAATAATGACCGGCGTTCTATACATTATCCCTTACATATAGATAAAGTATAGATACAGTAAAGTAAAGATACAAGATACAGTATAAATATATGCATAGACAATATACATATGCATGTGTGTTGTGTATTCATTCTAAGGCAACAGTCCCATAATACACACAAACCTGGAATGTGTCTTTTGATATCTTCTCACAACTCCCTGTTCTTAGGTATGAGACATACTCACTGAAACACACAGCAACACTTTACAGTAACCTGCGAGGACAAATATATTGTTGCACAGGTATACACATGTAAGGATACACACACACACACACACACACTGACACACACACACACACTCTTCAGGCACTTATGTGTGTGTGTGTGTGTGTGTGTGTGTGTGTCTGTGTGTGTGTGTGTGTGTGTGTGTGTGTGTGTGTGTGTGTGTATCTGTGTGTGTGATCTCTTCCCTTCTTTATCCTGACAGCTTTAGTGTGTGTTTGTTTATGATTTGCAGCATAGGGAGAGTTTGGGGGAAAAGGATAGTGAAGACCGCAGTTCACAGGAGAATCCTAGCGACTCCCAGCGTAACTGTTTGTAAAACGGAGTTAATGTGAGCTCTTCTGTCTCCCAGTGGACCTGGCTGTCAGCTCTGCTATTGTTTCGCTCGCATCTCCTGTCTGACCTTGGCTCTCTACAAAACCAGCGCCTCTCAGGGAGATGGTCTCCCAGACACAGCAGAGCTTCACTCTTCCACCAACACATCTCACAGTTTTAGCAGCATCATGCATTGGGATTACTGCAAACCCAGTCTTGGAGGATGAAGATGATAATGATGATTGTGTGTGTGTGCGTGTGTGTGTGTGTGTGTGTGTGTGCAATTGTTTTTTATTTTTGTTTTTTTTTAACTGGTTCTTGTGTGTTTTGCATAAGGGAATTGCCATTTTGTAACTGCATTTTTGAGTCTTTCTAGTCTGCCTTCATACCAGTGACCAGTGTTTGTGTGTGTGTGTGTGAGTGTGTGTGCAGCATAGGCTGTGCACATACTCTGCAACACAATATCTATTTACTTCATTGTGTTACTTCACGTCACAACATCTGCCATATTAATAAACTCAACATTGAGCAAACACTAACAGCCAGCTATTCCCAGGACAGGGGTATCCATTCTACAAACATAAGCATGCACACTCTTTATGGATCTGCGGTGGAGCTGGCAGCCCATGACAAAAACATGTCATGAGGTCCGTCTTTGCTGTGCTCTGAACGCACAGCAGGATGCGATATCAAGCCCGTCTGTATGAGATAAACATCTGAGATTTTTCTCTCTGACTACTGGCCAAGCAATTATGCCAGGAAAGGCAGCCTGTGTTTATCTTGCCTGATAAATGGGAGATCTCCCAGTGCCGTGTACAGCTGTGTGTGTGTGTGTGGGGTGGGGGGGGGGGGGGGGCAGGGTGGACCGAAACAAACTGAAACAGGGCCTGAATGGCTTTGAAGCCCAGCTGAGAGTTATCGGGTGGCGTATGGAAAGTATGCTGCATCTGTATGCGAATAGTTGAGGTTCGGATGACTGAAAGGGGTTTGTGTGTGTGTGTGTGTGTTTGGGGGTGGGAGAGACCTGGGTTGCCCTTGCGCTGCAGGGTCGGGGAGCACGGAGCAAACTGGCCGGCGATCAGAGGCAGCCGGTGTCTCTTGCTGTCACTGGACCACAGATGAGTCACACGTTCAGCCGCACATACACACAGATACATAAGTTACACACATTCACAGATGAGCAGCACACACACACACACACACACACAGATACATACGTTACACACAGTCACATTGAACCTTGATACTTATCTCCCTCTTCTGAGAAGGCCAGAGAGAGAGAGTTTGTGTCTGTGTGTGTGAGTCCTGTCCTGTAGGGTCAAGCTTATCTGGCTACACTCTTAAAACGAATGTTGAAAACAACACAACTTGCGTTGTTTTTAACACATCTCTGTGTAAGACACTTTACCCTCTACTTTCCATAGCTATCTTATAGCTACCAACCAGCATAGCAACCAACATGATTACCCTAGCAACCAGCATAGCAACCACTTTATTTGGCATAGCAACAATCATCTTTACCCTAGCAACACCCTAGCAACCATCTTAATTACCCTAGCAACAACTTATCAACCACTAATATAATGTCAACCGAACAACCACCAAAGCAACCAACATGATTACCCTAGCAACCAACAGAGCAACTGCTTTCTTTAGCATAGCAACCGCCATATCAACCTTAAAACACCCTAGCAACTATCTTAATTATCCTAGCAACATCTAAGCAACCACTAAAATATTGTCAACCAACATGATGACCCCAGCAACCAGCATAGCATCTACTTAGCTAGCATAGCAACAAACATATTTACTCTAGCAACCATCTCAATTACTCTAGCAACAACCTAGCAACCACCACCATAATGTCAACCTAGTAACCACCATAGCAACCAACATTACCCTACACCCATCATAGCAACAGCTTTATTTAGCATAGCAACAACCAAGTCTACATGTACCTTACCAACACCATTGTAACTATCTCTATCTCTAGCATAATCTGTTTGACCTCTGTATGATATTTTACATCATATATTGCATTTCCATGCACTGGTAATTGCTTGGAATTGCATTTCTAATTCTGATACAGTATATGTTTTTTTATGTGTTGAACAAAGTTTGTGAGATATTCCACCTAAAGTAATTGAGATGAGCCCTAGAGTTGTATGCAGTAATGCAGAGTAATATTATTTCTTGAAAGTGGCTCAGTTGTTGAAATGGCTCTTATTTCTGTCCATTCTAGAAGGACCCAACCATTTATGCTGCATTCAAAAATCCCGACCTTAAACTTGGGAAAAATGGCATTTATCGTTTCTTAGACCTTACGAATATCAAAAGCCACTGTCTAATTCAGTGAAGTCAGAATTTGCTTTTATTCACCATGTACAGTTGGTCTTACAGTAAATAGATCTGGCAGCACAGTTTTATAAACAAGTTATTGCATTATATTTATAGCAAAACCAGACCAAATAGTTCAGCTATCATACCTTTAAGGAATGTTAAGTAGGCCCATAACTATGTTTTGAGATTACTGGTAGACATGAAGGTTACCTTCCTTGTAAAATGTTTGTTAATTGCCCAGTGAGAACATTCTATTATCATACCATGCTACGACGTACCTATTCTGTAATTTCCTGGCTGTTCAGTGTTAAGTACGAAAAGCAGAGAAGCAGAGCGACATGGTTTTGACATGGAGGAGAACTGGAGAAGAGAGGGGAAGAGAGGAAGAGAAGAGGGGGGTCTCCATCTCTCAGCCTTCCTCTCTGACAGAACCACTCTGTCTGTGTGCTGATGGACCTGGTCTCAGTGACATGGCCAATCTGCAGTAAGTGGACACAGTTTGGATAAGATAGCCCCTGAACTGACTGGGGGAAGAGTTAACACTTTCCCACGCCAGGGGAAATCTTCCTCTCTCTCTCTCTCTCTCTCTCTCTCTCTCTCTCTCTCTCTCTCTTGCTGTCTCACTCTCTCTTTCACTCTTGACTCCACTCTGTCCTGCCCATACAGCCCCGACTCGTCTATGTGTAAATATTTTATTCTGAAATGAAGGCAAGCGATTAATCATCGTGGAGTCATTTTTTCTTTGTTTTGGTGGCAAATGATCTCACCTGTCTTTGTGAGGTGCTGCAGGTTTTGAACAGTCACCTGCCAGATTTGGCACGGCAGACTCTGAATGCATAGCTATTTATAACGTGTGTGTGTGTGTCCTTGTGTGTGAATGGTGGTGTACATAAGTGTTTATTTTTTTTCGGCTTACATGTACTGTATGTGTTCATGATCCTTCACTGTGTGTATATGTATGAGTGTGTGTGTGTGTGTTTGTGTGTGTATGCCTCCTGTTTAGTATGCAGTCTGTGTAGTTGTGGGAAAGTGAGGTGTCGGGGAGTGTGTGTGTGTGTGTGTGTGTGTGTGTGTGTGTGTGTGTGTGTGTGTTTGGGGGGGGGGGGTTAAACACACACATCTTTGCCTGCTGGCAGCTAATCAAGATTAAATAAGAGCCGCGCGCAACGCATCACCTCCCCTGCTGCCGTGACAACCGTAATGAATGACAGCTGTACAGTCGGGCCCCTGCCTCTCATGCGTCCATTAATCACCTCACCTCTGTGTCCGTGGCAACTCCCCGGGGGTCGCGTCGACACTCCGTATCTGGTACTGGTCCTCCCTGGACAAATAACAACAACAGCATCTGACTTTGCAGTCAGCTAGAAAGGTGCTATGCCTGTAACTTTAAAGTTATGGCCTAAATGTTCTTTACTTTGTTTTGACATAAACAGCATTTATATGTTTGTTATCAATGATAATAGGAGTTGTTCAGAGGGTTCATGCATGCTGTAATGGATAGTATGTTTTTGAGAGAAATGCAGGAGGAATTTAACTATAGTTAAGCATGCTTAAGGCGTGAGACTTTGTAATTGTCCCTGCCTGAACAGTTTTATTTGGAATGTGTTTTGTGGTTTCACAATGTTTTATAACATCTTTTAAATGTGCTGTAGGATCCAGATGATCTCAAATGCAACATTACACCAGCACTCCTTCTTTGCTAACTTTATCATGTTGACTTTGTGTATGTCTGGGTACACTTAGGCATTTATGACTTTATGCCAAAATGGATACTTCTTTACATTTTGTCAACATTGCTAGATTACTAGAATAATGTCACACAGTGAGATTGCCCCCTGTGGGATGATTTATTGACTATTAAAGACATTTTGGCTACATCACTGAAAATTACACAATATATTTTTTAACATAGAATTCAGACATTATTTCAGATAATGCATAATGTTATAACTGTTTTGTATATAGGTGTTTACATTCTACTCCCCCCCCTTCCACCCATGTAAAGGTGATGATGAGAATTGAAATGGCTTTCGTGGAAGGAAGTGTAACCTGGATAGAGTTGAATATAAAAAGAATGAATGACAGGAAAAGAGAGAGAGGGATAGAGTGAGAAATGAGGACAATATCAAGACAGAAATGGATGGAGAGGGAGAGGGAGATAGAGAGATGAGAACAGAGGGTGCTATGCATACAGATTAAGTGAGTTTAATAGGCAGGCCAAGAGAAAGATATTTTCTGCACTGATTGCTTCAGTCCCTGGTGGGTTGGGAGATATTAACTTTACAAGAATGCAATACGAACACACACACACACACACACACACACACACACACACACACACACACACACACACACACACACACACAGCCTCACAAGTTTAAACAATTTCTTTCATATCTAAATTGTGTGTACCGGGCAGAACTATGATCATTCAACCACCCAAATGCTGAACATCAGGTTAGTCCACTTTTTCCATCACATGAAAAAAAGATAATTTTTCTGTTCCATATTGCTACTGTGTATCATAAAATGTCATCATTATTACAGCAGTGCCTTAAAAGATGTGTAGGAGTTTTTCATCGACTTGATGTGTGATCCACTGATGAAACACAATCTCTCTGGTGAGTTCCATGTGCACGTGCATGTCTATTCACTGAAAAGCGGTCAGGCAGTTTCGCCTTTATGGCCACACAGTTGAGGTCCTAAATTGACTCTCATTTGTAACCGATTTTTGGCAGAGCAGTGTATCACCAAAAAATGCAACACACACACACACACACACACACG
The DNA here is from genome assembly GCF_018492685.1 of Alosa sapidissima. NCBI lineage: Eukaryota > Metazoa > Chordata > Actinopteri > Clupeiformes > Clupeidae > Alosa > Alosa sapidissima. The sequence continues at coordinate 34,157,840 of NC_055962.1, read as the reverse complement.
CACATACACACACACACACACACACACACACACACGCACACACGCACACACACACACACACACACGCACACACGCACACACACACACACACACACACACACACACACACGCACACACACATACACACACTGGCTGTAGCCGCTCGTAACTTGAACGTGCTTTGGGATCATAAAAACGGTGCGGTGCTCGGGGCGAGTAGTTTCATTTCTCGGAGGTCAGCCCACTTAGAGTGGGGGTCACTGGAACATGCCTCTGATGGTGAGGACCACTGCACTCCGGCACATGGCCCAGGCCGTCATTATAGATCCAATAAATATTTAAACCTCACCATTGTATCAACATGCACGGCCTCTCTCATGGCACGTCCCAGAGCAGGTCTCCCAAAATGGCAGCAGCCAGAACGAGTTGCCTTTATGGCCTCCAAACACAGTTGATGATTTTGGCATGAAAGAAAAAATGTGGAGCAATAAGCTCTGAACTGTGGGCCCTTTTAAAGGTGCAACCCTATCTAAACCTACAGGATGTCAGGTGGAGTAGTATATAGGTACGTTTAGTTGGCCTTAAGTGTGCCTCTGGTCCTGGCAGACTCATTCTCAGGGCTAATATAAAATCTCACATGAATCCCCTTCCATTCCCTCACACACACACACACGCACGCACACACGCACACACTCACAGACACACACACACACACAGACACACACACACACGCACACATACACTAACAGACACACACACTCACATATACACGCACAGACACACACACACACACACACACCTATATCTTTCTGAAATGGTGAGATACGTGTCCTCTATCAGAAGACTGAAGGTCTCGTTTCATCCTGTTTCTCTCTCTCTCTTTCTTTCCATCTCTCATATGAAAGAACAGAATAAAGGTGGGTGACAGATCCTATAGCAGACAGCTGTCATGGTCTGCATGGTGCTGTGTATGGGGTGAGACTCTTCATGACATGCGTAACAATCATTTCTTATTCTGTTTGTGTGTGTGTGTGTGTGTGTGTGTGTGCATGATGCAGTTGAGGTAGTACACATGCCATATGGTAATGTCAAAGTGAATGAATTGAAAACGTCTATTTCGGACCCCATAGACACCTCACTAGTCAGTTACCAGGTTACCAGTTACCAGATTATGGCATTTTATGGCAGACAACAAAGCTGATCCCAAAGGTGCACTGTACAGTATCCTGCAGCATATACTGTATTTGTCCAAAGTATCTTGTTTGTTTGTGCTTGTATTTTTAGAGTGCATATAATGCCTGATGTTACTTGTGTGAATGCAACCTTAGCAGCTCACTCACTCTCTCTCTCTCTCTCTCTCTCTCTCTCTCTCCCTGTCACTGTAAAGGTGCTGTCAGTGAGTCTGTGCTTCTCTTCGTCTTTCATCATTCAATATGTTAGCTGCTCTCAGAGCCACCAGACTGCCTTACATAATTCAACAAATCAGTCACTTGGGACACAGAAGGCAGCCAGGTGTTCCATTTCTCTCTCCATCTCTCTCTCTCTCTCCCTCTCTCTCTCTCTCTCTCTCTTTGCCCCTTTATCAAATTCAAATTCAAAGTTGCTTTATTAGCATGACTGTATGAGAACAGTGTTGCCAAAGCTGTTGTCACATACAACATAACATACAAGAACATAAGACCATAGGACAAAAAACAAAAACAGAAAATACATAAGGAGAGGTGGGTACATCAGTGTGGGGTGGACATAAAAGATCTAAAATTAACAGCAGTAAAGAACAAGAGTACAGTAATACTCTAATAGTGTGATGTGTGTGTGTGTGTGTGTGTGTGTGTGTGTGTGCATACGTGTGTGTGCATACGTGTGTGTGTGTGCGCGTGTGTGTGTGTGTGTGTATATATATATATCACAGACACAAATATGTTTTAGTCCCTCAGATCCTCACATTTCAAGATAAATTGTGCTGCTAAGGCAGGCTAAGGGCCCTTCACCAAGAAGTATGGCCATTTTTTCATCATTGTCAAAATCTTGAAAGCGTGGGTTAACTATTTGGAATTTGGGGAAGAATGTCTGTCTTACATTTTTGTATTTTTCACAGTGAAGAAAGAAGTGCTCCTCTGTCTCAACCATCTCTGCCTGACAGTGACCACACATTCTTTGTTCTTTTGGCAGCCAGGTTTTCCTGTGCCTGCCTGTTTCTATTGCTAGATTGTGGTCACTGAGCCTGTATTTGGTCAGGACGTGCCTCTGTTTCGTATCTCTGACAGATGAGATACTCTGCCGATTCATATTCTCTTTTTAGGATCAGATAGGAATTCATTCTACTTTGGTATATACAGGGGCGGACCTGGACACTTTGAGGCCCAAGGCAAAGGACCCCGAGGCCCATCCGAGCACAGGGCCTTTCTTTAACCATTTCAACTCGCTCTGCATCTCTTACGGTGTCTGGCCATAACGCAGGGTCGTCACTGATAACTGTAGTGCTAGGTATCGTGTTAGGGCTACTCACATTACTGGTTTCGTTTGCACCCAAAGCTTCTGCTACTGAAATGGCAGCACCACCAGCACCAGTGTGGACTTGATCTTGTCCCTCATGACTGTTTCACATAGATCAACATCATAATCATCATCATCATCAGTAGAAGAATATGTAGTGCAAGTTTGAGTTGCCGGTGGTGGTGCATCGCTGCTGCTGCAGCTAGCATTAGCTCAGCAGATGTTGTTGCATCACTATCCAAATTACTTTCTTCCGTGGTAGAATTCTTTGACTGGAAGAAGTTGGTTAATTTATGCAATTTCTTTCTAAATTCTTCCTCCTCCCTTTTTCTTTTATCACTTCCACTCTGGAAACGTTTCATGGCTGCTGTCAATCGCTCAACTCCACACCTCACCAAGACCTCGTTCAGACTAGCTAGTTGCTGCTATGGTGACAGGAAACGGACCTGCAGTCATTTGATTTTATGATGAGTTTATGAGCAATCATGAGGCAATTTTTTTTTTTAAATCCTTATTATGGATTAGAATATATTGTTTGGATGCGGTGATCATTTATTTAAAAAAAAAAAACGAAATACGATACGGGGATGACGAGGCCCCTTGGTGGCCGAGGCCCCAGGCAATTGCCTGACCATGCCTAATGGAAGGTCCGCCCCTGGGTATATAGTATAGTATATAAGTATATATACTCTTTTGATCCCGTGAGGGAAATTTGGTCTCTGCATTTAACCCAATCCGTGAACTAGTGAAACACACACAGCAAGGTGAAGCACACACTAATCCCGGTGCAGTGAGCTGCCTGCTACAACAGTAGCGCTCGGGGAGCAGTGAGGGGTTAAGTGCCTTGCTCAAGGGCACTTCAGCCATGGCCCACTGGTCGGGGCTCGAACTGGCAACCCTCCGGTTACAAGTCCAAAGTGCTAACCAGTGGGCCACAGCTGCCCAATTGGTTAGCAATTTGGTTTGTCCAATGATCTAAATAAATTATCTTGATTCATGATTTCTTTGACTCTGATTGATGTTTGGGAAACAGAACTGGACTGAGCTTGATGTGTATTAGTTGTTGTTATTGAGTTAGTTAGCTTCAGTACCAGCTGGCTTAGGGGACTCTTTTCAGGTTTCAGCTCCTGGGTTTTTAGTGCCTCAAAGTGGAGGGAGTTCTTGGGACTGCTGTTCAGGTGCATCCAAAAGATTCTTTTCTGAAAAGGTAAAGCCAATGGAAAACGGCCTAATTCTGCCCTGCATGCATTATTTGGTGTTTTTGATTGGACTTTTAGTATAGATCGATAGAATTCTGCATGTAGGGCTTCAGTTGGATGCTTGTCCCATTTCATGTAGTCGTGCATACTGAGTGGACCCCAAACCTCACTTCCATACAGCGCAATAGGCTGGATTATGCTGTCAAATATTTTGCACCAGATTGTAATTGGGATGTTTATTTTGTGAAATTTTCTTTTAATTGCATAAAGTGCCCTGCGGGCTTTTTGCTTTTAGTGCATTAACTGCCATGCTGGAACGTCCTGATGCTGTAATGATTAGACCAAGGTAGGCATACTGCATTGTGTGCTCTAGGGCGGATCACTCTTCTCAACTGTCTCTCCTCTTTTTCTTTCCTCCCGCTCGCTCTCTGTCTAGAGTTTGACCTTTGACCCAGGGCCTCTAACGTCCGACGCCAATGGCCACGCTCACACATCAGTCCAACACCCCCTGTTTGCCATCCTTTAGCAAGGCTGGGCTTAGATTGGGGGAGGCCATTGACTCACACTGGCCTCGGGGAGATAGATCAGTGGGCCAGGACATGAAATATTTACACAGGCCATTTCATATTACCTCTATGGTTTTCATTTTATCTCTAGCGTTTGGTAGAGACAGAGAGAGAGAAGAGAGAGAGAGAAGGGAGAGAGAGAGAGAGAGAGAAGAGAGAGAGAAAGAGAGGGAGTGAGAGAGAGAAAGAGAGGGAGCGAGAGAGAGAGAGTTTGAGAGAGATAAAGAGAGGGAGTGAGAGAGAAAGAGAGAGAGAGAAAGAGAGAGAGGGAGCGAGAAAGAGAGAGAGTTTGAGAGAGAGAAAGAGAGGGAGTGAGAGAGAGAAAGAGAGGGAGAGAAAGAGAGAGCAAGAGCAAGAGAGAAGGGAGGGGGAGAGAGGTAAAGGCCCAGGTTGTTAAATGTTTGATGAGTCTTCAGAAGAATGAAACGGACTGCGAAGGGGAGGGTTTCTCTGTGTGTGTGTGTGTGAGAGAGAGAGAGAGAGAGAGAGAAGGTGTGACATAAGCTTGAATGATTTAGTGAGACATAGTCTAATCTCATTGTAGAGGCTAGCGAATGGCAGCTGTGAGGAAGTGCACTGATTTAATCACATCTCCAGATACAGAATGACTTTCTCTCTCTCTCTCTCCCTCTCTCTCTCTTTCTGTATGTCTGTATTTTGGTGCTTCTGTGTGTGAATACATGTGAGTTAGCTACCTAAGCGGGGTTGTTTTGTATGTCTGTGTTGATGCGTGTGTGGTGTGTGTGTGTGTATATATGTGTGTGTCTTTGTGTGTGTGTGTGTCTGTGTGTGTGTGTGTGTGTGTGTGTGTGTGTGTGTGTGTGTGTGTGTGTGTGTGTGTGTGTGTCCATCCGTGCGTGTGTGTGTGTGTGTGTGTGTGTGTGTGTGTGTGTGTGTGTGTGTGTGTGTGTGTGTGTGTACAGGCCATGAGGTGATCATGTGCTTTGATTAAACAGAGAGCTGGTCAGAGGGGCCGTGGCCTTGGCCATCGATTTCTCAGAGAACAGATTGACTAATGACCAATTGGGGAACAGCCGGACGACCTCGACTAATGAGCCAGAAGAGGTCAATGGAGACCAGCAGTGGTCTCCATGGAGATCATGCTCCATGGCACCTTGACCATGGCGTTCAGGGTGAGACTGTGTGTTAGGCTTATGGGTCTGTGTTGTGGTCAGATTGAACAAATGTTTGATGTTAATTCTATGGATTTGCGTTGATTTGATTTAATCCTTGCATGGTGTGTATCATGATGTTAAAACATGTGCTGCCTCATCTTCATTCAAGACTCAAACATTCAGTATGCTGTATTTATACTATTTATACTAAGGGATAGCGACTGCCGAGGTGTCCCGATATGGAATTAATGAATGAGGCGGACGCAAAGAACTCTACGACACGCAGCGCCAAGTCCATTAATTCCGTATAACAGGACACCTCGAAGGCCATTATCCCGCTTATCACCCGGTTGCCACTATAGGCGTTAAAACGCGCAAAAGAGAGCAGCACTGCGGTTTAAAAAGGAGCCGACTTGTTCAGTTTGTTGTACTACTTTCTTTCTTCCTGACAGGGATAACGGTGGTGGGTAACTAAGTTGTTTACAGTAGATTCTATTGTTGCTACGTACTGTTGTTGTCCTAGTTCCATCGTCATTACTATGGTTGTTATAGTTACCATTCAATAAATCATTGATATGGGATGGTGATTAATCTTTTTACCAGATCTACTTCATAGGTGTCCCCGATATACAGAATTGATAGCCACCCCACCAGCCAGTAAGAGAAGAGTATTTCATGTCTCAACTATATACAGTACAACTAGTTCCTATTAGTGTGTGTATGGATGCTTGCATGTGCGCAATGGCGCCTGTTGTTGAAGAGGACACAAGAAGGACAGAAGTCTATTTTCAATCCCAGGCGGCTCTAGGATCCAGCCTCCCACTACCATGGCCCAAACACACACCCCCGACACACAAACACACGCATCTAACAGCAGCAGTAACCATTTCAGTAGCTTTCATGAGCAACCATTACCCTTCATTCACACCTAACACTGATCTGAGGACTGTCTGTTTCATTCATGTCAGAGATTACAAAGGTATACATTACATTACATTACATTACATTACATTATGGCACCATTGTGAGAATCACTAGAAAATAATGACTTGACACATATCGACTAAACTACTTTTTCATCTCCAGATGCACGGCTTTTAGTTCCAGATAAACATATGGGTGGGGGAGGAGGAGGAGGAGGAGGAGGATGAGGAGGGGGAGGAGGGGGAGGAGGAGGAGGAGGAGGTCACTGGCACTGATGCCTCCTCTAGCTGGGCTGCCTTGGCACTGGCTTCCCTTTCATGTGAGAAAGCAGGGCTTCCCTCGCATCTTGGCACACACACCACAGCACATCACAGACAGCAGCAGTCAAATTGAGTTATGAACTTATCTGACATCTGTGTGTGTGTGTGTGTGTGTGTGTGTGTCGCCTGCAAGTCGGGGGCTGGTGGGGTGCTGCAATGGGATTGTGTGTGTGCGTGTGTAGTGGTTGATCTTCCAGCGATCGCTGCATCAAAGTGGGGAGCAGGATGAACTCTGCCGAACCCCACGCCTCAGCAGGGGCACCGCTCAGCTCCGCTCGGGGTAATTAAAAATGGATTCGGGAGCCGCACGCCTCCTGTGGCGGCCCAGCGTTTGAAGTGCTGCCACTGAGCATGTGTGGTGTGTGTTTGTGTGTGTGTGGGTGTGTGTGTGTGTGTGGATGTGTGTGTGTGTGTGCCTGTGTGTGTCTGTACAGCACATATATGTGTGGGCACACGTCTGTTTCTATATATATGCATACATATGTGCATGTATGTGTGCAGACATATCTACGTGTACACGTGTGTGTGTATGTGCATGTGTATGATGTCAATGTGATCTTTTTGGCATCCATGCAAGGCTAGGTCAGGGGTTCCCAAACTTTTCCACGACAAGGCCCCCCAAATACCACTAGGTTCTGGCCAAAGAACCCCCATCGACAATACTACGGCAAATGTAAAAATACATTAAGCTAATCTAATAATTATTTTAGCCACAACCACATCGCGATGGAGCATACAGTGTGTAAAAATTTTATTTGGGGCTTTCTGCTATATGAGAGCCATCACTCTACTATTATTCCCAGTCATTATCATTGGAAATATGTTCAGATATGCGTCACATTATTATAATGGCATTGTATAACAACCCTCATAGTATATTTTAAATGTTTCAAATGTATTTATTTCTTGCTTTTATTTTTCCTTCCAACTTGCTGAGGCCCCCCTGGCACCCCCTCGCGGCCCCCACTTTGAAAACCACTGGGCTAGGTCACCCCCTGCAATTGCAGTGTGTGTGCTTTTGTGTCAGCGTGCGTGTGTATATATGTGAGTGCATTTTTCTGCGTCAGTGTGTGTGTGTGTGTGTGTGTGTGTGTGTGTGTGTGCGCTCCCCCCAAAGAAATGGGTGTGTAAAGTGTTTGATCTGATGGCCCCCCTCAGTGCAGAAGCTTACAGACGACCAGCCCTCCTCTGCGTGAAGTGTACGCAAGAGTGCTCAGTGAAGTTCACTACAGTGGCTTGGAGATAAGAGAAGTTAAGCGAAGTCAACTCGGGTTACGGCACAGCACAGGAACAACACACACCGCAAGGCCTCAGCTAACTTCAGTACATTTGAAAAATAGGAGTTAAAAGTGTTGTGTGACAGGCAAGCCTGGGTTGATCTTTCGGTGTGCTTTTGTTCTAACTGTACAGTTCTCATTTACTGGTAAACCAACACCAACGCAAGCACCGGCACATCTGCAGTCTCCAGCAATCGCCTTTGACATTTAGTGACACTTGCAGAGATAACAACAACATTAGCTCAAAAGCACATCGTATAGTCACACAGACACCATGCAAATACTACAAACATTTACTCAAATCCAAGTCCATGGATGTCAACATTACAGTGTGTGGAACTGACATGTTTTTATTTTTATAAAGCAGAGCAATGGAATAAAGAATAAAGAAAAATAAGCAAAAAGGATAAAAGTCAAACATGTCTGTGTGACTAAGAGAACATGCAGTGCATGTGAAAAACAGGAGGAAAATCTCCCAGGAGTCCATTTCCAAACAGGCCTTCAAGTCAAAAAGCCCCAAAAGAATAGGGACGATTCACACAGAGGTGCGTTCAGTGTGGCCAAACAGCGGCGAACATTCGTGGCGAACACGTTTTTTCTGAACAGTTTAAAAAACGATTTGGTGTAAACATTCCATTATAACGGCAACACTTTGCATTGCATTGTATGTTCGCGGAGAACTGCCTCCTCAGACTGTTTGCAAGTGTTTGCGAATTTGAACGCACATCAAGTAGCTCCCATTCACAGTTTTATTATTTGATTTGTTGCGTTTTCAGCCGTACGGCTCTTATTCCTTTTGGACACTCTTGTACCCTGCACCCATCCGATTTGGGCCTGGGATGTGAGTGGCCTTAGCCTGGAAGCCAGCCCGAAATGAGAAGAAGAAGGATGTTTTGGTTCAGGATTCACATTAGGCTATTTTGTTGCTATGGCTATGTCAGGCTAGAGTTGCCTTTCACTGCTTCTAGTCAAAAATATATAAATCAGTCCATCAATTAATCAATGTATTGTTTAAAGTGCAGTATCGCCATGCAACATGGTCTGTGAATCAAGCTGTTTGCCACAGTATGTCTCAGGCCTGGTGGTGGCGTATGGCTCAGTCTGAGACACTTTATTTGTCTCCCAGATACTGAGCCAGGCCTGTGAACAAACACGAGAGGGTTTTGGACTCCAAATACCGCATGTGTGTAAGATTCAAATCACACACTGCAACCACTGTATGTGTGCATGATTCAAATCACATATGCATGTCTTACTAATAAATTCTACACTTGCTGTCACTTTGTAAATCTTATTAAGGACAGCAGTCTCCCAAGACACTCTCACAAAGACCTGCTGGTCAGGGGGAGGAGGCCGGTCCGGCAGGGTTGTTTGGTCAATGCTGCCGCAGGTCGGAGGGACCCCAGGTGACATTTGACCTTTGCGGAACTGACCAAAAAGGGGGAAAAAAACACCCCAGGAGATTGTTCCATGAACATGTCAGCCCTTACAGCGAGTCGATACCAATTCCTCTGTATTGACCAGTACAACCAGGCAGCCATCACTGGGAGTCAGGGGTGCCTGTGTGTGTGTGGGGTGGGAGGTGACAGGGTCCTGACATTAATCTTGACCTGAAACCCTAATCTAGACCCCACACTCCTCCACTCCCTCCCCCTCCCCCCCCCCCCCTCTTTTGCATCCCCTCCATCCAGCGCGGCTCTCAGTGGCCCCAGGCGGTGTTAAAACAACTATCTATCAGGGCGGGCTGTCAGGCCAAGCCCACAGGCTTTGGGGTTGTTGGTGTGTGTGTTTGTGTGTGTGTGCGTGTGTGTGTGTGCATGTGTGTTTGTGTTTGTGTGTGTGTGTGTGTGTGTGTGTGTGTGTTTGTGTGCATGTGTGTGTCTGCATAGATATGTGTGCATGCGTTTGTGTGTGTGTGTCACAGAGTGCATGCATATTTTTCTCCAAGCCTATTAAAATGCATTCTCTTTCTCTCCTTACCCTTTGGTCTCTTTCACACACCTCTATATCCCTCTCTCACTCTTTTTCTCACCTCCTTCACTCTCTCACACCTTTACATCCCTCTCTCACTCTCTTTTTCTCACTCTCACTCTCTCTCTCACCTCCTTCACTCTCTCACACCTTTACATTCCTCTCTCTCTTTTTCTCACTCTCTCTCTCTCACCTCCTTCACTCTCTCACACCTTTACATCCCTCTCTCAATCTCTTTTTCTTACTCTCTCACTCCTCTAAATTCCTCTCTCACTCTCTTTTTCCCACTCTCTCTCTGTCTCTCTCTCACCCCCTTCACTCTTTCACTCTCTCTCCTCCCTCTCTTGCTGAACTACCCATTTTCTCCTCATTGTCTGTATGAGGACATAACAAAACAATGTTGATAAAAACGTACTTGTCAATTGACAATGTGTAGTATAGTATGAAGAAGGAGACAGAGAGAAGGAAAGAAAGAAAGAACAGAATGAAGTGGCAGTAAGCCTGACAGCAGAGGGCACTGTCCAAGAGCACAGAATGTTCTGGAAGCCTCAAGCTCAGACCAGGGCAGTGCAGATGGCCATCCTGTCTCCTCTCATCTTCCTTAAAGTTCTCTATTGATTCTGGCCTAGATTAAACTCCCATAATAAAACATGCATCAGCTTGGAACACAGACCTCTGATATGTCGCTGTTTCTGGGTTTTCGGCGGATTTGGGCTCGCATTTTTCACGACACAGCTCCCCCTGCAGCTTCGGTAGCAAGTGACTGCTACGCTAAACCCCCACTAGCTAGCGAGCTAGCCATCAAGAAACCGAGCTAAACACATACAGGGCTCACAATAAAACGGTCGAGCAAACACATTGTTCAAGAGACTATCAAACCACATTAGTTCACCCAAGGGTCGGCTACTTACAATTTCAACAGCAACAAAGCCAAGTCGGCGTCCGTTTTGCAGTCCTCTTAGAAACTACAGTCTGATTACATTTTCGAGGCGCGACTGGATACTTCCGCTGAGTCACATCCGGATGAGTTCGGACCGGAACAGAAAGTTGCATATTCGTTTTTTCCGCGGAGAAGCGATAGGGGGAGACGAAGCACCCACCAAACGACCCAGAAAGTGTTGTAGAACCATCAGAATGACTCTCAACCTGCATAATTGATTGATTTGCTAAAATTGTTGCATAGTGCTTCTTTAACCCACAGACTCCCAGACTCTCCACATGACTCAAATACTGTAACCTCAGTTAAACTGTACACTGGTTGTACATAGTCTCACCTCAGAAGATAATGAAGACACCCCTACTAAATAAAATACTGTATAACTTGCTACTTGGTGTAATCAAATGCAACAAACATCATACTCAGTGAACAGAACAGGATGATATATAACATTATAAAACAAATGATATGTTATAAAAATGGATGTGGCAGCTGTTACACAAGGCCTTCTGGAGGGCTTTCAGACTTACATAAATATGTTTTTGAGTGAATGCCGCATCTGTATATGGGAAGGCTTTTGACTGGTTCGGCCAATGTTCTCTGTCTCTCTCTCTTTCTCTCTCTCTCTCTCTCTCTCTCTATATATATATATATGTAATTTCAGAGAAGACATATGTGCAGTAGATGTATCACAAACATACATAGAGTTCTATGATGATTTGCATGCGCTGCAGTGTACTGGCATTACGCAATCCTCAGTGGAGTGCTTCAAACAGAGCTCTTAGGTCTTAGGTCTTAGAAACACAAGCAGAGTTTCCGAACTGAGCTGGGCCCGATCCGGCTTTGATCTGGTGCGGATGCGGCTGAGTTGGCCCAGATCCATTTCGGAACCATCCCCTATCTAGGATGCTAGATCCTCTGGCCTGTGCTCTCACTTGTTCTCATGCGTGCGTGTGGGTTGAGGGCCAGACGAGTGGTGATAAGTTACTCCATCACGCCGGCTGCCCTGGAGCTGCTGTTCCTGCATGGATGTGGGTATAGGGGCCCCATCCGCTTCCAAGCCCAGTGGGAGCGTCTGTGCGTCTACACAGCTGTGGGAAGGGTCAGACTATCAAAGACTTTTTCTTTTTCCCTGTGCTATATCAATATGCAGAGGAGGAAAGACTGAGTTGAGTGGCAGAAACTTTTTGCCTCGATGCACAGAAATGGTCAGTGCCACTTCACTTTAAGGTGACCCACTTTCCAATCACTTACCATTCCGGTAAATGACTCCTTTGCAAGGGTATACTGCACTCTCTTGCGGATTCAAAACTGAATAAATGCATTAATAGGATTCAAAACATGATTTCATCATGTACTGCATGCCAACTTTTGAACATGGAGTTTCGCACAAGGAGTTTCAAGTTATACATGTCTGGAACTGTTTCTAACAAAACTAGATGTACCGCAGAGCGGTACAAAATATGACCACCGCCCAGTCCAGCACATTTTTTCCAGAAAAATAAGTCACGCTTGTCAAATTGTGTTCATTTCCTACTTTGTTCCTTTTTTGTGTGTTTGTAATTGAGTGTCTGCAGAGTGTGTGGTTGTTTTTGTGTATATGTGTTTTGTGTGTGAGTGTGTGTGTGTGCGTGTGTTTGTGTATGTAGGTGTGTTTGCCTGTGTGTGCATGTGCATGCATACGTACATATGTCTACTGTGTGAGTATGTGTCATACGTATGATTACTGTGAATGTATGTGTGTGCGTGTGTATCTGTTTATGCACATGTGTGCATATGGAATGGGTTAACATGACCCTGGAGGCAAACATACGCAAAAAATTGGTCATCCTAGGCCCTACGGTTCTCAAGATATTCACAGAAAACTCTGTTGGTGTATGGTCACTAAATGTACACGTTAATTATTTTATTGTATGGCCCCCCATGAACGAAAGTTCACGAAACTTGGCATGCATTCGGAGGGTGTCATAATGATCCTACACTTTCAATTTCGTGCAGTTTTGACCATGTCAGCCAGAGATATTGTGATTAAAACACCTAATTTTTTGCTTTTTAATTTTTAACTAGGTGGCGCTATACATGAAATAAGTGGTAACGAGATGGGTTGACATGGCCTCTTAAGACCAACATACAAAAAAAAGGTGGTCCTCCTAGGCCCTACGGTTCTCGAGATATTCACAGAAAACTGTCTCCGGCCACCTACAGGCCAGTTGGTGTACAGTAACATAAATTAATTTATTGTGTGGCCCCCCATGAACGGAATTCCACGAAACTTGGCGTGCATTCAGAGGGTGTCATAATGATCCTACACTTCCAATTTTGTGCAGTTTTGACTTTGTTAGGTCACAGATACCTGCGATTACAACACCTCATTTTTACTTTTTTTGTGTTTAACTAGGTGGCGCTATACATGAAATGATGTAATGGGTTGACATGGCCCCTTAAGATCAACATACAAAAAAAGGTGGTCCTCCTAAACCCTACGGTTCTCGAGATATTCACAGAAAACTGTGTCTGCCCTACCCTCCTTTCGGGGGGTCCAGTCCAGCGGGGGGGCTACAGATCAAAATGAAAAATGATGGTTCCATGGTACCCATGTGGGGCTACATGCCCACCAAGTTTCGTGTACCCCGGTCTTTCAGTGTCCCGGGAATCATTGACGGAAATTTGGCCATGCGAAAAAAATAAAATAAATCTGACTAAACCTATATGACCGCCGCTTCGCTGCGTTCTCAGTTGATCGCCTCAGATGAGGGCAGCACCACCCATGGGTGACTGTGTCATGATAAGAGCTGTGAAAATGTGCGTTGCATGTGTGCAGGTGGCAGAGGAGGATGCGCACTCACTCAGAGCAGCACTCTGTGGGTTGTGTGGTGGTGGGGACGGAAGTGCCTTCCCTCTCCTGCTAATTCCTGGAACACAAAAGTGACTGTGCTGTGTCTTGAAATACTCTCAGGTAGTTTCCACCATCACCGCACACACACACACACACACACACACATACACACATACTCACATGCACGTACGTACACACACAGCATATCATCATCTGAGCAGAAAAGCCAAACAGCATACATGCCACAGACACCTCAGTAGTAGAAACCCAGAACAATCCAGAACATGAAGACTGGAATGTCCTTAGGTTACAGGAAGAACTCTCAAACTATTACGGTCACCTCACTCCAGTGTAATTATGGTGTCTGTCAATGTGTTGGGAACTGACCATGTGATGGTGACTGACTTCCCATCCTCCGGTGATGTCACGTGGCCAATCTTTTTAAAGTAAGTGTAACGCACACCAAGTATTATTTTTTTTTAATTTAGCGCTAACATACGATCTGATGAAGGCCCAAGGCCAAAACATTTTCGCTAAATACAAAAACACTGTGGAGCCAGAGTATGTGGCCACACTTTGTCACAGTGATGTCATAACATATGTTAGCACGGCTCCTATTGCACAAACTCATCATCATGACATCATCTCCTGAGTGCCGGTCAGAACACTCTCTCCATGACCAACATCTTCATGAGCTGGCATCTCCCTGCTGAACCAGTCGTTGGCATTCTCTCTCTGTCTCTCTCCCTCTTTCCTTCTCTCCCCTACCCTCTCCCTCTCTCTCTCCCCCTCTCTCCATCTCTCCCCTCTTTCTCTCCCTCTCTCCTTCTCTACCCTCTCTCTCTTGCTCTCTCCCCCTCTCTCTCTCCCTCTTTCCTTCTCTCCCCCACTCTCTCCCTCTCTCTTCATCCCCCCCCTCTCTCTCTCTCCCCCTCTCTCTCGGTGGTGACACCATCATCTAGAGTCGCCTCACCACCATCGCCACCGCCATCTCTCAGGGTGACATCATCCTCTGCAGAGCTCTGCTCATCACTGACGGGAAGCTGGGGAGAAGAGGAGCTGACTGTGGATTCCAAAGGCGCTGCGCTGCGCCTCAGCTAACGTGTGTCTGATGAAGCCTGGTGCAGTTGCGGGAAAAGCAGATAGCGCTGGGTATTCTACCTGGATGGCAGCCACAGCATGAAGGAGGAGGAGATGCATGAGCGTCTGGTTTATAAATAACTTATGATGTCTGCCATGCCGAGCGTGAGGGCTGAGGTATCTGTCATGCACCTGCAGAGTGAAACAGTGGTCCATATTTTGTTGGGAGACTGTAGGGAGAGGGAGATGTACTTTCAGTTTTTGATTCTGTAGATTACCAAGGTGATGGGAAAGTAATAGATAGATAGATAGATAGATAGATAGATAGATAGATACTTTATTGATCCCCAGGGGAATAAAGTATCTATCTATGCATTGGAGGTTGCTTTACACTGTACTTGCATTTAATAAATCCTGCAATTCAATTGTTCACTTAAATTGTCCAGAGCCTACTTGAATATAATACCTACAATATAATTAAGTCACATTTCATTCCTCTATTTGTGTTTTAAAACAGTCAAATAAAAAAGGCAGAGTATGGGGCCAAGCACATTGCCTCTGAGTCTGGATGAGAGGAAGTGACATCATCTGGTTGTACATCGACAGAGCTCAAGTGGATCATCATGGGGAAGTGACATCAGCACTTAAGGGAAAAAGCCTCAGAATTGCTAGATAGATAGAAATATTTGGAAATTAAAAAGTGAATTTTGTGAATTTTGTGAAAAAGTGAAAGATCAATCAATTTGGAATGTGTTACTGTATGTCATCATTGATTCTAGTTACCCCTCTCATACACATATGTCGGTCTGTTGCTGCTCCTGGTCTGTTGCATTATCTGTGACTGTGACACATGACAGCGTCACCCACTGAAAGGTCTGAAAAGTCAGTGACAGTGCGTGCACACATACGCACACACACACACACACACACACACACACAAACACGCACAAGGACATGCAGACAAGCCAGATTGGGGTGCATGGATGATGTAATCAACTTCCTTTGCCTTCCTCAGCATCACCCAGAGAGCCCAGTGAAGACAGCATGACTCACCACTGACCCGCTTCCTTACTCTCTCTCTCTCTCTCTCCCTCTTAATAATCCCTCTCTCTTTCTTTGTCATGCGGTCTGTGGAATATGTTTGCACTGACAGCATGTTTACAGGCTTGTCAGAAAAACAATAGTGTGTAGTGGCCTATATTCTCACGTGGAAAAGGTTACTGGAATATCAGTAAGTCAGGACTTGTGACTTCAACACACAGCGTTTGATTGGACTAAGAGATCAGAAATCAGAGTTTTGCCGTGTTGGCATGGTTGGCAGTGACAAAAAAGCAGTAGCAAAAAAGCCTCAGATATATCAGTGTTTTAAAGAGTCGACAGGAAACCACCTATATGAAAAAACTGTATGATTCATATACAGCTAACATATGTCTTTATTTAAATCGGGCAGAACTACAGTCTATGTTTCATATAAGACCAATGCATGTCATATGCAATATAATACTGTTTATACACTTTCATACTAAAAGATTTTGGGCCATATAAGAATACCATCAAAATTGTACATTCAAAAAGTATGTGATAATACAATATATTATGATAGTGTAGGAATTGGCAATGAAATGACAGATTCATATATTATTATAGATTATTCCTGGAGTTTTTTTTTCATATGGAAATTTGAGTTTTTATATATGTTATAAATGTTTTTTTCATATATTGCCATCTAATTTCTCACATCAGAGACAATATTATTATTATATAATACTTTTTGTGTATATAATACTACTTACATACTTTTTGTGTAATAGTCCAGTTGCATTTGGGGTTTAAGTGCCTTGCTCAAGGGCACCTCATCTGAGGATGTGGGAGTGAGAGTGCTGTTTAATCACTCCCCCCCACCCAGATTTCCCCTACCAGTCAGGGATCAAACCTGCCACTCCTCAGTCACAATTGAAGGGACTACCGGTAGGCCAATGATGCCTTCATGCAATCAGTAATGAAAACACATCAGTATTTATAAAAACAAGATATTGTCAACAAGATAAGTAAGTCGGGGGGAAAGTCGGGGACGATTCCAATGACCCAATACTGACTGGACATTTTAACATAATATTGTAATAACTATTTGAGGGGAGGAGGAATTACATCTTTTCATAAGGCTGCATCCCAAACCTGCACAGTCATACATACACATTTGTGGTGTAGAGGAGAAAACTTCACATATACCTTGTGATCACCCACTGATCAAACTTCGCTGCGCGGCGGTCATAATAATAATTCAGTGTTGCAATGTCAGACTTTATTTGAAAGTTTTGATATTGTTTAATGAAACACCACAGTGACAATGAAAATGATGAAGACCATAAAGAAAGAAAGAAAATACAATGACTGACATTTAAATGCAGAAAAGCAAATAAAGGGAAATTAAAAATGTAATTTTACTGTATTATCAGACATTCTTTCTCATGATTTTCCTGCAGTTCATCAGAGGGTTAGACTGAGAGTCCATTTCAGAGGGCTGCAGTTCATCAGAGGGTTAGACTGAGAGTCCATTTCATCATGACCACCACCACAAACCACCACCATCATCATCATGACCATCACCACCACCATCACCACCACCACCACCATCACCACCATCACCACCACCACCACCACCACCATCATCATCATCATCATCATCATCATCATCACCACCACCACCTCCACCACCACCACCACCATCACCACCACCACCACCACCACCACCACCACCATCATCATCATCATCATCATCATCATCATCACCACCACCACCTCCACCACCACCACCATCATGACCACCACCATCATCACCACCACCACCACCACCACCATCATCACCATCATGACCACCATCATCACCACCACCACCACCACCACCATCATCACCATCATGACCACCACCACCACCACCACCACCATCACCACCATCATCATCATCACCACCACCACCATCACCACCATCATCACCATCATGACCACCACCACCACCACCACCATCACCATCATCATCATGACCACCACCACCACCACCACCATCACCATCATCATCATGACCACCACCACCACCACCACCATCACCACCATCATGACCACCACCACCACCACCATCACCATCACCACCACCACCACCATCACCACCATCATGACCACCACCACCACCACCATCACCACCATCATCATGACCACCATCACCACCACCACCACCATCACCACCATCATGACCACCACCACCACCACCATCACCACCATCATCATCATCACCACCACCATCACCACCACCACCACCACCACCATCATGACCACCATCACCACCACCACCACCATCACCACCATCATGACCACCACCACCACCACCATCACCATCACCACCACCACCACCATCACCACCATCACCACCACCATCACCACCACCATCACCACCATCATCATGACCACCATCACCACCACCACCACCATCACCACCATCATGACCACCACCACCACCACCATCACCACCATCATCATGACCACCATCACCACCACCACCACCATCACCACCATCATGACCACCACCACCACCACCATCACCACCATCATCATCATCACCACCACCACCACCATCATCATCACACGTCCCCGTCCTCTCGGTCTGCTCCTCCACTCTGTCTGGTTGCCATGGTAGCCTGCTCATTCTCACCTCTTCGTACAGCTGAGGAGCCTGTTGTCCCTTTTTGATTCTCAGACTGCACACGATTATGATGCCGACCACAAGCATTAGCCCACAGCCTATCAGTGAAGAGTACACCTTATAGAAAGTAGAGTCCACTCCAAATGGATGTTTGTACATGAGGTGGAAACGTCTTGAAGCACACCGGCTTCCAAGCTGCTTCGAGAGGCACCTGTACACTCCATTGTCCTCTGGTGAGAGGCTGGATATGGTGAGGGAGTGCTCAAGGTCGGACGTGTTCACTCTGCCTCTCAGCTTTTTGGGCATGTCCCAGAATCCCCGAGAGTCCAGAATCTTACTCTCAGACTCAGCTCCTTGAAACCACTGAGTTGACAGCACATATGTTTCACGGCTGACACAGACAAGAGTAGCACTGTCATTCTGAGAGAACATCACACGTGTTGGTTCCAGTACCACACAGACAGAGAGCGTATGGGAACCTTGCCGGAACCCTGCTTCGCATTCATAGAAACCAGAGTGGTCGGCCGTGACTGATGGAATGACCAGAGAGTAATTTTGTCTGTCGATGTACATTTCCTGAACAGAGTTGAGGAGGCTAATCATTACTAGGGAGGGGTCAAAAGAGAGACGTTTACCTGGAGTTTGCCATTCCACCCTTCCTCTGTACTCAGAGTGAACAGGACACAGAATGGTAACAGTATCCCCTGGTGAAGGAAAATGTTCCTTATGAAAGGATTTCTGAATCGGAATCCAAGGCTTCAAACGTGCAATGCCAGATTCCACTGTAATTACCTTTAGTGTCAGGCACTGCCCATCTCTTCTAGTGAGGATCCAGTATTTTTCATAGTCCGCGTTATCAATGGAGAAATGGATGGTGGAACTGTTGTTGACCACTTTCACTCCACTTTGTGAGCCACCAGGGAAGATTTGAACATGGTGAGTAACATTTGTCTTGTAGATCTCCACTGTGTCCCCCTGACTCGGATCAAATGATGTTAAATTGTATTCAAATGAGTAGTGTTCATAAATTGTCACTACAAAAGGTCCCAAATGGCTTCTCTTGTGGCAAAAGGTCAACTGGAAGTTGAAACTAAAGTGAAGTGTCCCCTCTCTCCACGTCTCAGCTTTGTATAGTCCACTATCTGATAGGGTAAGATTCTTTAGCTCGAATCCGATTAGTTCTCTCCGAGTGCCGAATCCAGAGCTAAAACACTTAGCTCTTGCTGTTTCTATGACTCGGTCTCCAGAGATGTCAATCAGGACCTGCGGGCCGTCTTCAGAGCTCTTGTAAAATACATGTCTTACACGCTCTTCAGTCGTCATCAGAAAATAAAACACAGCATTTTCACCTGGACATCCAAAAACAATCTTGTCCATCAGACTGAGTTGAGCGAAATTGAACTGGAACATCAGTAAGAACCCGACCTGCTGTGTGAATGTGGCCATTTGATCTGTGCACCTCCGATTCGTGACTTCAACACACAGCTAGTAAAAGATGGTCTGTGTAGAAATGTGCTTGTGATTGAACTGAGAGATCAAAAAAATATTTAGCTGTGTTTGCAGTTTTGCCAGCAAAACGGCAGTGACTGAAAAGCCACAGGTCTGACATAAGAGAACTACTCCCTTTCTCGTAGTGATAAGAAAAGAAAAAAAAACGGGTATGAAAGAGTCAACAGGAAACCAGCCTGTTCCACAGCAGCCAGGTACACTTCCTGGTAAAAAAAAAATATAAAACAGATATTAATCTGTGAAGACTCAACGGGAAGCAAACCATGCCACTATGCTACAGCCAAGGGCAGCATAACATGAGGGAAAGTCCAAAACATTCCAACATACCTGTACTCGAGTGGCCTTCATAGGACATAATGACTAATATTCATTTTATTATTGGGGTTAGCTGATACTATATCCTTTCACAGGGCCCAACATTTCCAGAAATGTGTATTAGTGAGGATTTAAATACATATAGAGAAAACACATATTACATATAGAGAAAACAAATTACATATAGAGAAAACAAAATGCAGTTAGCATCTTACCAGAACTGTAAAAAAGCAGAAAAGTTCAATGTAAACAGTATAGACAGGTAGCGCAGTAACAGTAGGCCTATGACATATAGGGCCTGTCCACACGGAAACGCTTTTTAGGTTAAACGCAGAGGTTTTGCTTCGTCTTGGCCAAGCATCCAAACGAATCCTGTAAACGCACTGCCCGAAACCGCACTTTTTTTAAACCTGGTCCCAGAGTGGAAAAATCTGAAACCGTAGCCTGTTTGAATTCGTTTAGACAGCGAAACCGCACATCCTGCTTGCGTATTGATGATGTCATCGCCACACCTCTAACAATACTAGTTTTTATACATGACATTACCTACGATTACACTCCGTAAGATAAATATCACAACTGGTGCTGCGCAGCGCCGATAGCTTATGACTTGGTGGACTGAACACTGTTTTTCCCGGTGTTTTTTTATGCATTCTAGCTATGGTCAGTGACGCGAGAGAACTTAAGTTATTAGGAAAGTGCGGTGTAAGTTTAGGCTACATTAATTTGTGCGTAGTGCCAGTGTCATTAATTTATTTTACATGTCTTACAACATATATACATGCATTCACAGTCGAGTGAAATCAGATATAAGCATACAAAGACGCTTAGAACTTACGTTAAGCCGATGGTAGCACACTGAATGCAAATGCGCGATTTGATGCAGGCAAACGTATTGACTGTTACTAACGAAGGTTTTATAGCAATATTATAAATGTGGCGACAGAATAGCCTAGAACTTGGGTAAGCCTTGCGTTTAGTAGCCTAATTGCGGTGATAGCCAAAACTAATGTGAATCACGGACTATCCTACAACCAAAGAAAGTAAAGGTGATTAGTAGGCCTTCCTGCGTTAGCCAAATAAAGGACGGGACTGCACCCTTCACAAACAGTAAAATAAAGTTTATCAGTTTTACAGTTGACAGTTCACCATCAGTCCACACAAACAATTCTGGTTTCCTTGCACTAGCCATTTCATCGTAGCCTATTCTGTCTGTTTGTAAAGTGCAAGTTTTGGTCCATTTCTGTAAAGAAACAGTGCCACCTATAGGCCTGGGGTATGAAGTAACGTGTTGAGTCGTGTTGAGATGGATCCGTTTGGACGCAAATATTCTTGATACGGTTCCAGGGAAGACGGAGGAAAAAAAGATCGGTTTGGTACGTGTGGATTAGGCCATAGTGCAGTGTAGGCAGTGAGGGGCTGGTGCTGTGCGGAGACCAAAGCCTTGATGGCCACCTCCAAATTGTGCGTCAAATGAATTTTAATGGTAAAACATAACTAACATTAGTCAAGCTCAACAAGCATTGATCCCTCCTTAATAAAATGGTAAATTGGAAGGTGCGTATGCAACCTGGTCTCATTAGCATAACGTTCCCCTGAGAACGTTTTCGCAAAACCCAGCCAAACGTCCCACCAGGTACATTTCTGAGGTGCAACCTAGCCAGGGGGGTGCTAAAGAGAGACGTTTAGACGTTGTTTACTACAGTTAGGTCTGGTCAAACTAAATTGTAGCTTACACAAGCTCAGCAGTATTCTTTGGTTACCAAACCAAAGTTTTGGATTAATAGTGCCTATATCTCGCTATGTTTTACAAAATTGGTTGGTCAAATGTTATGCAAGTATCCCCTCACTCGAGATCTCAATTCCTGCACTTGCCTCCCACAACAGAGACTGACACTTTCTCGTCATCATCTTCTAAAGCCTTGTCCCCGTTGACCTCAGTGACTCCTCTGGTGACCTGAGTTGCACCCCCCCCTCCGGGTCTCTGTCGTTAACAGTTACTAACATGAGGTGGATGTCGGCTTCCTGTCTAAACGTCACTAAATCACACCTCCTCCTCCCCCTTGTCCCTGCTCCTCCTGGAGTGTCATAGACGTCAGCCGCTACTGAGCAGGCTTGATTCACATCCACGGACGGCGTGGCGCTGCCGGGAGGGAACAGTCAGAGATCATGTGTCTGCAAAGCACATGATTTCCATCTGTGCCTGAGGCCACATGCTGATGCACGTGACACTGAATCTGAATTTGAATCTGAATTTGAACACTGGTTTCACACTACATTAGATCCTAGACTGCACAGATGTTCATGCCAGGCAGTCGCTGTATATACTGTAAGTTGATTTTACTGGCTGATAAATGTTTGACAAAAAATCAGGTAGAGGTCATTGTTAAATATATGCTCTTGTATAGATATATGCATTTGTTTAGTTTTTCATTAACAATAGCTGTGTACAGCTAGTTAAGCTTAGGTAGCTCTGTGAACAGGTGAACGTTGTCATGTCTATGTCTATGTGTATGTTAATTGTTGTCACTGTGTCATTTAAATAAAAAAAATAATAAAAAAAACAATAGCTGTGTCACTGGTGTAATACCACCGACTGCAGTATTTTGTCCCGGTAACTCAACTGACAGATCTGGTGTCAGCCAAGAAAACAGACTCAATAAGAAGAGACTATGTACACTGATTAAGTGTGTTCCTGTGCTCCAAGTTGCCATGGTAAATGCTAGCTGGTGCAAAGGAAGCTTCTGTATTAACGCAGAGACGGTTGATAAAGCTGGATATATTTTAGTCATGTGGACTTGATTAAACGGGTAAAGATAATTCATAAACTGCTTCTTTCTTACATGACTGAAGCAGTAGCCTAGGTTCAACAGTGGTGTTTGAGGTTGCTGTGTTAAGTTCAGCTCAAAAATCAGTTTATTTTGACATACGGGAGTTAGCCTAACTGAGCTGTAGGCTATAGCACATAAGCCTATTCACCTTAGAGAGCCGCTTGCCACCGTGCGTCACACCTGTCCTAGTCCTCCCTCTGGGTCAGCACCACAGTGCTGCATATCTCAATGCTGCCAGCTCCACGCCACACACCCACGTCTCAAAATAAACTCCTCTCTTTTATCATCTCCTCTCTTCTCCCTTCCTCTGTTCTCCTCTCATCTCATGCTGATCCTATCCTCTCCCTTCCTCTCTTCTCTTTCCTCTCTTCTCCCCTCACTCTTTTCTCCTCTCCTCCCCTCTCCTTTCCTCTGCTCTTCTCCCCTCACTCTGTTCTCCTCTCATCTCATGCTGATCCTATCCTCTCCCTTCCTCTCTTCTCTTTCCTCTCCTCTCCCCTCACTCTTTTCTCCTCTCCTCCCCTCTCCTTTCCTCTGCTCTTCTCCCCTCACTCTGTTCTCCTCTCCTCTCCTCTCCCCTCACTCTGTTCTCCTCTCCTCTCCTCTCATCCCTCACTCTTTTCTCCTCTCCTCCCCTCTCCTTTCCTCTGCTCTTCTCCCCTCACTCTGTTCTCCTCTCCTCTCCTCTCATCCCTCTTCTCGCCTCTCTCTTCCTCTGCTATCTCTCCTCTCTTCCCTCTTCACTCGTCTCCTCTCTCTTTCCTCCTCTCTTTCCTCTCCTCTTGTCTCCCTTCCTTTCCTCAGTCATGGGCAGACATTCGGAGGTGTCAGCCAGCGGTAGTGTATTGCTTTCCCACACCACAGCGAACTGTCAGACTCTTCATCTGTATTCTCCAGGTCCGTATGTGGCGAGACAAGCAGGATGCAGGAGGGTGGCTGTGGCAGGAGAAGGAACACAGCGACAGGCCCGTGTCCCACGACGGCCCGTCTGAAGGACCCGTCTCTTGGAACCCAGCAGGCTGACAGAACCTTCTTATCCACACAGAACTCTCTCACATGTTGTCAAGAAGGCATCACAAGTCATGAAGCATCAGGTTTATAAACGCTGTCAGCGGAGAGAGGAGTTGTGGGAGAGGCAAACACATGGAAATAAGACCTTTGCAAGCATCTGAGTCTGTGTTTTTCATCTGAAATTGCTTCTCTTTTTAAAAAAATAAATCTAAACTTACGTTTTACACACCGACTCCTTACAACTTTTTTCTGTGCAAATGTCTGCGTTTCTTCCCTGAAGAAAGGTTATTTTAAATGACTTGACAGACCTTATGGTTGTACAACTGGATGGAGCTGTAAACAAACGCAGAATCTGTTAAAGATGGAACCTCAATAGAGGATGCTACATCTAGGGGAAAGTGAGGTGGAATTTGTAGAGACATGAAACCCATCTCACAGCTACCATCTCACAAGAGCGTTTCCCCTTCTGAAACATACCCACCTACAGCTACCATCTCACAAGAGTGTTTCCCTCTCTGAAACATACCCAGCTACAGTACCATCTCACAAGAATGTTTCCCTCTGAAACATACCCAGCTACAGTACCATCTCACAAGAATGTTTCCCTCTGAAACATACCCAGCTACCATCTCACAAGAGCGTTTCCCTTTGAAACATACTCAGCTGCATCTCACAAGAGCGTTTCCCTCTGAAACATACCCAGCTACAGTACCATCTCACAAGAATGTTTCCCTCTGAAACATACCCAGCTACAGTACCATCTCACAAGAGTGTTTCCCTCTGAAACATACCCAGCTACCATCTCACAAGAGCGTTTCCCTTTGAAACATACTCAGCTGCATCTCACAAGAGCGTTTCCCTCTGAAACATACCCAGCTACAGTACCATCTCACAAGAATGTTTCCCTCTGAAACATACCCAGCTACCATCTCACAAGAGCGTTTCCCTTTGAAACATACTCAGCTGCATCTCACAAGAGCGTTTCCCTCTGAAACATACCCAGCTACAGTACTATCTCACAAGAGCGTTTCCCTCGGAAACATACCCAGCTACAGTACCATCTCACAAGAGCGTTTCCCTCTGAAACATACCCAGCTACAGTACTATCTCACAAGAGCGTTTCCCTCGGAAACATACTTAGCTAACCGCGCAGCTTCTTCAGTGCAAGTTCCCATGCCCCTCTGCCCGGCACCAATGATAAAAGCTGCACCTTCAGTGGCAAACTCATGATTTCCTCCTTACCCTCCGGATATAAACAAATCTACGGGTGTGTCGTAGTGTGTGTGTGTGTGTGTGTGCGTCTTTGAATGTTTGTGTGTGTGTGTGTGTGTGTGTGTGGGAAGAGGGAATGATGATATCCATCTGCCAAGGCCTGCATTAATGTTACCGAAATGGGGTTTATGTGTGTGTGTGTGTGTGTGTGTGTGTGTGTGTGTGTGTGTGTGTGTGTGTGTGTGTGTGTGTTTGTAAGAGAGAGAGAGACATCCAGCCACTGTGAGGCCTACATTAATGTCACCCAGGGCCTGAGGCTGGACTGATATCCTCTGCCTTTCATGACGGTCATGCATCAAGCAGACAGGCGTCCTCTCCGGCCCGGCCCCATACACATCCACTGTGATTAATCCCAATTAATCTCCCTTACACTCGCACGCTGCTTGGCCCACTGCACGCTCATCCATCATCATTGCATAACCGTGCTTTCGCCATCAATATGCAACCTCCACGCATCTATACAGCCAATATGTGTGTGTGTGTGTGTGTGTGTTTGTGTGTTTGTGTGTGTGTGTGTGTGTGTTTGTGTGCATCTATGGCAGATCTATGGAAACTATGATGAACCCATAGAACCCATATTTTACTTTATATATGTATTCTCATCTCCATGCTGATATTTCATGCTTTTACTTATTTTACTTATTTTAAAGAGCAATTCAAGTTGATGACTAGGATATTCTTTTCAAGACCAACCCAAATCCTGTGAGATACTCAGTTCCATTTATATGTATGCAGAGGTTAATGACTCACCGTTGGACAACATATTGAGTATCGTGGTGTAGCAATACATTTTGGACAATAATTGCTAGCTTCTTGGTCACCTCTGTACACGCGAAAAATTAACTCACCATTTATTTTAACAATATCATCTCGCTATATCATTGTAGAATATAGAATATATTTATTATCAATTTATCTGAGGTGGCAGAACTGCGTTCCTCCCTGCCCCCCCCCCCCTCCCCCACACACACACACACTTTAACCGCTATATGTATGACATTAGTGTTGGTAAAAGCCTCCCCATACAGCAAAGACAAGCAGTCACCATAAAGGAAACATGGATCATCAGGCCTGGTTTACACCGGGTCTGCAACTGAAGCACTCCGTTCGTACGCACCGCTATCAAGTTGCATTGATTATAGTGGAAGCTAATTGTTGTGGCTGACGCAACACAAACGGAAAGCTTCAGTCACATACCCGGTGTAGCCTCCCTGTCAAGTTATTCAAAAAGGAAGCAGGAATCTCAGCAGGAATCGCAGATTGTTTTACATGAGAATGCTAGACTGCCATTAGCTCTTTAGACAGATCCATAGTATTTGCTTGAATGATGGTGTTTAGCAGTGTTCAGTCATGAGGACTTGGAGGAGGTTTAACGAGGGTCATTACCATTCACTGGAGCTATAACATCGTTATAAACACTCATAAAGCCATATGTCAAAACAGACGTTAAATTTATGTTCTTTTTAATAGAAGGATATCAGCAACCTATCTAATCCTGACAATAACACATGTCCTCTGAGAACGCATTGCAACAGAATTCGAGGTGAAGCCACAGTATGCTAGAATAAAATACATTATAACTCATTAAATTTTATAATGTCACATCCATAAAATCACCTTATAAAGATGCGAGTGCAATTCGTGGCGGTGGGGTTTGTGTTTATTTCCAAATTTATAAAGAGCCCCATATGGCGTAATCATTTCATTTCTTACTGGTTTGGACTTACGAGGGCCTTCTTCAGTGGAGGAGAAGGGCACGGCGAACAGCTGTTTCAATCAGAAGCACATTAAAAGGCAGCCGTAGAAAAAAAGGAAAAAGAAAAGGTGAAGTTCTATTTTATACGGCCTCATTAATGCCAGAATAAGTGATATTTTATACCAGTCGTGTTCATTTTGAAAAGGTCAGTGGAAAAATAATTTATTTGTTGAAATCGAGGAGGACAGTTATATTGTCGCCGGAGGTGAGGATGACAATGTGAACTCGGGTGTCGTCTGTCAGTGAGAGAAGTGAGCAGTTATGGACTCCCGGGCAGTGACTGGACCTGGCAGGCTGATGACAGTTGGATCCAAAGAGGGGGAAATAAATTCATGTGCTGCTGACATCCAGTATACTTCCTGTAAAGGTCGTTCACTAACCACTTCCTGTGAGTTGACTTGAAGAGCAAGGTGCTAACAATCACCATTGAAACACGCATAGTTGTGCTGTACTATAGTTGGATACAAAGTTTGTTTGTTTGCTGATTGATTGAAATTAAATGTTTTTAAACATTGGTTTGTAGATGACGAAAGTGACTTGCAGAAGACTTTTGTTGAGCATTTCAGCTTACACACCACTATTTGAGATACTGATTGTCTCCACCGATAACCATTACCTTCGTGCCATAAAAATCTATTATGACACATATATTATTCATAAGCATTCATAAGCTTAGCTAGAGGGTGATCACTGTGCATGAATATAAAAGAGGATACAACATGCCAACACAAAAAGAAAAATAGAGGTCCACTTATTTCATTTACTCCTGAGAACTCCTGACATAAATGGTGTTGCAATGTTGGATTTAGGTGAATCCAAGTATATTTACAGGATTTCTAATCCCTTTGTGTTTCCTAATTGATTGTGTTGGAGTCTGATGAGACTAAACTGGATAATAGAGGTGTATGTGTGTGTGTGTGTGTGTGTGTTTGTGTGCGTGCAATTTTTCAGTGTGTGTGGATGACAGAATACAAACGATAGATGTATGGAGGCTAATGCTATAGCACAAGTCATCGACTCTCTCTTTCTGTGTGTGTGTGTGTGTGTGTGTGTGTCTGTGTGTACGTGTAGGCGTCAGGTGGGAGAGAAATTACTCTTAAATGTTGTGTGACAGCTCTCACTTCCAGTCCCTGCATATAAAGGTAATGAAGACACATCACGGTCTAATAAATCTTCCTACCAGAGGCCCCACTGCATTCATGCTCTGCTGGAGATGCAGCATGCATAAAACAAATGCTTAATAACTAAAGAAAAAGCCAGAATAGTGCTTAAAACGGGTGAAAGGCATATGGCTTTTATTCTTCAATTGAGTGCAGTTTATCCTGTTCATAGCTACGCTACATAGAGATTATACATAATGTCTGTGTTACCGCTGTTCAACCTTCTGAGTCTATCAGGGGGGTTAGTAAGTGCACCGTGCAGTCTGTGTTGTTGGTGCTAAGCTCTAATTAGATGTTTGGAGATATGAATCATTAAGAGAATAGCAGTGGTGTTCAAATGATTCCTGATGTGGGCGGCCCCTCAGGGAGGCTGACTGCGTGTGATTGGATGACAGATCCCATCTGTGGTGGGCTGTCACAGTGAGGGGTGGAGCTTTGATGAA
Organism: Alosa sapidissima; assembly: GCF_018492685.1. Taxonomy (NCBI): domain Eukaryota; kingdom Metazoa; phylum Chordata; class Actinopteri; order Clupeiformes; family Clupeidae; genus Alosa; species Alosa sapidissima. The sequence goes on along the minus strand of NC_055962.1, from coordinate 34,129,149 downwards.
TCATTGCTCTGGCTACCTGGGGGCCATCTCCAGCAGTGAGGGAGGAAGTCTCACACATGCACACATACACACGCACACACACACACAGACATACAGTGAGCACACACACACATTTCTGAGACTGAGAAGATCAAAGAAAAACACATTTATACACACACACTGCCTTTGAGAGTAGGATATTAAAGAGGAATGCACACTGCAAACTCGCATGCTGCACCTGCAAACCCCACACATCGACATAGGATCAGAGGTCAAAGGTCGGGTCATCTGCCTTACAGCAGTGTGCCAATCAGGAGCTTTTATCCATCGGTCTTCCAAATGCGGCTTCGTTGTGGCTTAAAGGCATGGCAACTTGAGGTGCGCATGATGAATCTTGGAAAACACAGTCCAAGTATTCTGGGTTAGAATGTTGCCTTGGAAACCATTTGTCTATGTGGGCTCTGTACTAATTATACCAAATACTGCTGACATTGTTTTTTTTTATTGCATCCTTATCTAAATCTAGCCTAAAATAGACTTTCATGCATGGACCCTGTCAAAAAGGTTATCAGAGATGTCACATTTTGCTTTGTTTTATCAGAGTGTATGTGGAAATATCACAATAAACCTTGCAGACCTTTTTTAATGCAAACATCCACACCCTTATGGGATTTGGTCACTTAGAGTTACCAGTGGTTTACACTTTTACTTCAGACATAAAAAGCTCTTTTTTTAGCTACTTCTTATTCTAATTACAACAGACTGAAAGACTTGTGATACCTCTAACCACATCCGGCAGTACGTCTTCAAAATATATTTAAAGGACATAGTAGTAGCCTGACAGATTCATATAATTTCCACTATGTCCTAACCATACATAGACAAATATCATAGAAATCATCTTAGAAAAAGGTCAAAGATCTTATCTTTAGAAACAACATTTCCTCAACTGAACTGAATATTCAAAAACATATTGCCTACACAGTAATACAGTTAAGGGGATGTTACATTGAGTAATGTTGCTGGGCAACCACAGAACTGGTTCCATGGTGTTCTGATTTGATGATCATGACAGATTGCATGATGATTAAAACTCTCCAGAAAAAGATTTTTGCCCAATATCAATGGTAATGTGCCAGAATCACAATACTCAGGAAAACTGCTCAGCAGAATTACTCAAAAGGTTGCCTCATGTATCATCGTTTCTTGGTGTTTTATGCCCCCAACGTTGTCTTCAAGGCAGCGCTGCCTGGAAGGCACTAGGGTTAGGCATGGGTTAAGGTTAGGGTAAGGGTTAGGATTAGGTGCCTTTAAGTCAGTAAAGGGGGCATAAAACACCATTGAGCTGTATCATCAGTTTAATAGTCTGTATGTTACAATATAGTCCTTTTATTTACTTTAGCTATTTACAATCTATGCATGATATGCTAAGAGGTTCACATACTGTACAGTACATACCAACAATGGCACTCAAATGGCCAGCAGCAGCCCTAGGCTATTCCTGCATTCAACGCAGGAAGTTTTTACACTTTCTTTTACATGTGATTGACTTCAGTGGCAAACAAAAGAATGAACTGGGCAAAGCAGGACCGGCGAATCGTAGTACAATAATAATGACTGACAGAAAATTTTGCATCCACAACAACCAAATGTACCACTAATGACTAATGATATTTCCAGGGGCCATCAACACAGTGATTATAAATCCTCACCATATAATTTGTGTGTCACTGAAGTTTCTGAAAATTCCTTGGATTTGTTATAGCGACATTTTATATGACACACCTCATTAGTGGCGCTTATTCAAAGCACTTTAATAAAAATAGGCCATTAAAATGGGACCTTGCAGGTGCTGAATGGCAGGCTGCCTGGCCGTGCCCTAATGAGTGGGTGTAGTTAGCACGGTGGCTAAGTGGCTCATTTGAAAACACACCATTAGATGTTAATTGTGCAGAGACCCCGCGAAGGAGAGATTCACCTGAGTCAGTGGCTCATCTATATGTCATCATTAAGATGCACTCAAACACACAGACGCGCGCCAACACATACACACGCACGCACGCCAATGTTGAAGTGTACACACAGTGTGGACTGGGAGAGTGATGGAGAAGGTTGATCATTGATTAGATTGAGTGTCAATCTAACATTGAACACATACAGACACACACGCACATGTGCATATTAGCTGATGAGGAATACACTCCCACCTAAACTCATGACATGCATATAGTCACAAAAACGCATGCTATAGTCTTTTTTATTTATCACTCTCATATCAGGAGAGAGAAAGAGAGAGAGAGAGAGAGAGAGAGAGAGAGAGAGAGAGAGAGAGAGACTGGCCACCAGGGATTTTGGCCCATAAGAACACCTAGACACACATCTCTCTCATCTCCACCTCTCGTCTCCAGTGATCACGAGTATCATCTTCTCTGCTCCACATAGCCATAGAATCCACACAAAAACACACACAAAACAGCCAAACACATACGTCTCGCACGGCAATACACTCAGTGGTGCACACAAAAACACACACCAAGACTTCTCCCTCTATTTGAAGTTTGAGTGTTCACTTGTACCTCAGAGAAAGATTAAAGATGCCATGAAGCTTTGGGTACTTTTGCTACATGGGTACATACTCAAGGCCTCCATGTGGTTTTCAGGAACACTTGGCCTTCTGTTTGGGATGACGGGGCTTTGATTGATTTGTTGTGGTGGGCCTGTATGTGTTGAAATCCCATGCAACTCAGCTCCTCAGAGCACATTCTTGTCAGGTGAGTAAGACTCTCTAAAAACAGTGAACCACACGTGAATCATTCTGACGTCACCATGCGCGCCCCTCACAGACCTACCCTGATTGGCTGGCGGCAAAGATGTGAATGTTCCAACGATGACACGCCCAGCGGCCAGGCCAAATGGCTGCAGCTCCCCGCTACAAAGGCACCTCCCACTCACAAATGACTGGCAGGTTAACTATGTCGAGAGCAATGGTTTGGGATGCTGCATGAGCATTGATGTCATGCCATGCTCTGTATGCAGTGAATGAAAGAGAGAGAAAGAGAGAGAAAGAGAGAGAGAGAGAGAGAGAGAGAGAGAGAGAGAGAGAGAGAAGGAGAGAATGGTACAAATACGAGGGGAGGAAAGCGGGTGCCGTGACACGCCTGTGACTCATCGCACTTCCTGACCGCTACACATGACATTGTTGCCACTCTTATCTTTCTTTTCCCTTTCACCTTTCTCTCTCTCCCTCTCTTTCTCTCTCTCCCTCTCTTTCTCTCTCTCCCTCTCCCCCTCTTTCTCTCTCTCTTTTTCTCTCTCCCTCTCTTTCTCTCTCTCCCTCTCCCCCTCTTTCTCTCTCTCTCTTTTTCTCTCTCCCTCTCCCCCTCTTTCTCTCCCTCTCTCTCTCTCTCTCTCTCTCTCTCCCCCTCTTTCTATCTCTCTCTTTTTCTCTCTCCCTCTCCCCCTCTTTCTCTCTCTCTCTCCCTCTCCCCCTCTTTCTCTCTCTCTCTTTTTCTCTCTCCCTCTCCCCCTCTTTCTCTTTCTCTCTCTCCCTCTCTCTCCCTCTCCCTCTCTCTCTCTCTCTCTCTCTCTCTCTCTCTCTCTCTCATCCTAACTCTCTCTTTGCGGGCCTACCCTTTGATACATGATATTTGCTACTTTATTCCAAGCTCATTAAAAGCATAAGGGAAGTCTTTAAGGATGATACAGGTGACCACATGAACCGGGTGAACTTGCAGGTAATTAGGATCAAAGGAAGCTCCATATTCAACAGCTTAGCCCTAAGACAGAACACACTGAACTCATGCGTCATCCTTCTATTAGTGTGTGTGTGTATGTGTGTGTGTGTGTGCAATGCATAAAAATGTAATGTTTATACAGTACAGCACCTTAGATAGATAGATAGATAGATAGATAGATAGATAGATGTGTGTATAGATGTTATAATCTCTGCGTGCGCGTGTGCAGTGTTTCTGCTAGATTTTTTTTTAACAGTGGCGGCAGCGCCCCACCCCCCCAAGAAAAAAAAGGTTAGTATAAATAACGGTCGGGTGTCACTCGCGGGATGTTTTTTTTAATTCTAGTTGCTAATTACACCAGTTAGCCTAACGTGACTTGAGAGGGACAGGATTCAGGAACTAAGACAGGCGCATCTACTGTCTGACTCACGTCAGGTTAATCCATGCATTAAACCACATTGTCACTTGAACGCTTGAATATACCGGTAGTTCACGCTGACAATGGAGAAATGCTTAGCTTACTTCGTTTATGAAATTAAGTTTTGTGCCAACGTTGTTAAAACACAACCCACAACATTCACAATAGGCCTACTAGGCCATCACTGCGAGTGCATACAAAATGTTTTGAAATTTACCTTCGATACTACCAGCAGTCGTTGCTTTTTTACTGTGTCGATTCGCGATTGAGTGCGCATCTAATGTAACAGCGTGTCTTCACGGAGACAACCTCTCAGTTTCATTTTTGCTGAGCTTAGGCCTATAGACTACGAAATGGGAAATACTTTATACGATCAGCTTCAGAAATTAATGGGTTTTCCTTGGCTTGTGCTACACCTTTCCAAATTTTAGTTTTTGCCATGTTGACAAACATGCGTAGCACATGGAAGCTCTTGATAGCGCATGCCACTAACGTCTATAAAAACAATATATTTATGGAATAAAACTAGACAGGTACCTCGGATTAGCATTGCTGTTTATTCATAAACTGCAATTTTCAGCAGCCAGCGGAGGGTGTTTAGCCTACTATGCTTCCGGACAATATTTTGCGTCTCCCCTAATTCTGAAGCAGTGGCACCGCTAAATGAAGAGGAAACACTGAGAAGAAAGTTTAATGCTTTAAATAGGCTACATCAATACAATATATAATATGTGAACTGAAACTGTACGGGCCATAATAACCTCTGACTAGTTTAGGCTACTTAGGCTATGGTTAAATTGCAATGTGAGCAGCAGCCAGCAGGGGAGGATACGCTACAGGATTATTTAAAACGCAAATGTGCGTCTGCCCTGATTCTGATACCGTGGCGGTATTAATTAAACCGTGGGGGGCCGCCATGCTGAAATAAACGTAGAGGAAACACTGCGTGTGTGTGACGGTGGATGTTAGTGAGAGATTTACCGGAGTTTGTATGTGTGTGAACATGTTTGTATATGAGTTTGGATATAGAGTCAGTTGTGTGTATTTGTATTTATGGGATGATTGTGTGTGTGTGTGTGTGTGTGTGTGTGTGTGTGTGTGTGTGTGTGTGTGCATGCGAGAGAGAGAGAGAGATAATTAGCTGTGTGCACCAGAGCTCCCCTCTTCTGCCATGCTGTGCTAATCAGACTTTGGCTCAGTGCCAGGCCAGTGATTGATGCCATTGTGGTGCAAACCCAAGGGAGGACACACACACACACACACACACACACACACAATCCCCCAACAAACACACACACACACACATTGTACATGCACACGCGGACACACACACACACACACACACACACACACACACGCACACACACAGAGTGAGAGATACATTAGAACACCTGTCTGGGCTCATAAATAACCATTTGGACAGCAATAGCCACGAACACAGCCGCATATTTACTTCCTTTTTACTGTAATCTGAGGCTGCCATCATCATAATGGTTTATGTTATAAGGACCAAAACATGTCATCACACATTTGATCAGTTGTTTTATTCTGTACGGGTGTGCTGCCTTTTACTACAGTCGAATGGCATCTCAAAACACAGGCTAATAATGGGCAATTCCATGGAAAATTATGTTTTTTGTAACATCCATAACGCCAATAAAATGTGATGGTATGGTATGATGTGAATGATTACATGAAATTGGAGCATTTGCTATTTTTGGCTGAAGAATGTACATGAGAAAAAATGCACAAAAAATTAATGTTATCATTCACATCATACTAAATACTAAGGGATTTCACTGGCGTTATGGATGTGACAAAAAGTCCATTTTCCGTGGAAGTGCCCTAATACATTATCTTCATGGCTCGTAGTATCATCATAAAAAAAAAAAATACTTTAGAATGTAGAAATGTTACATTTTTGTGACAAGTAGTGGGTAGAGGCCAATTGCTTTTTTTGTTGTGATTACTATCTGATCTATGGAAGATGATGCATATTGTTTTCTAGGCCAGATATGGATTATCAGAGAAATATTATCTCCTAACACTACTACTCCACTTTTTCTTTTTGACAACTTACAAATGAGAAGGCAAACTTTGCCAGCGCAGAGCTTACTTGAATCAATGAAATATGCCAATACACTGATCGGGAATCTGATAATGTGCTGCAGACTGAAGCCTGGGAGTTAAATATTTCAGGGCTACATGCAGAGTAGAGAGCATAGCTTCTCATAGCCTCTGTCTTTGGGGATGTTTTACTTGCCGGAGAATTTCCGCTGGTTAAACATCGATAAGAGCTCCCCACGTGCCTGTTATAAACCTCTGACAATTTTCTGTTTCACCTGCCCACCGTGAGGTGAAAAGTACAAATTGTGTGTATTACAGTGGTTCTGTACAGTTCATTTCAATGTCATATATCTTACTACTGAGGAATGTGTCCTCTCGTCTTGCCACTCCATGGACAGTGCTTACTGGGTCTTGGAGTTAAGCATGAACACACAGTAGAATGGTTGCTTGTCTGTGTCTGTTTGATTGTGTGTTTTTGGCTCGTTTACACCAAGAAGGACAACTATAAAAAATAATGGCAAAAAAGTATCGCTCTTGTTAATATGAATGACAGCATCCACATATAAACTATAATGATAATGACATGAAAAATGTCATCGTTTGGGATCACTTTCAGAGCGATTTTGAGAACAATGAAAAGCTGACAGACTATAGCTGAAAGCCAATCAGAATCCATCACATTTTAGACATTGCATTCATCAACACCAGGAGAGACTTTGCTTATCATTGGTCAATGTGAACACTCGTATCGTTATATTTATAGTTATCTTTACAGTATATATAAAGATAGTATTAGTTATTGTGTGAATGGCAATTTATAAACATGATATAGCTAAAAACTCAAATGTTGAAGCAGTGATGTGACGTTTTGTACAGTTTTGTTTAAATTGTATTTTGACAGTTTGAAACTGGCCTTTACTCCAATAGTTGGCCAGTTTTTGCTGAATAAATAAATCAGACAGCTCATCACATCTCACAACATCATTGTCAAGCTTCAAACACATCACAGACACCTTAATAAACCTCATTTAGCTTAGCGATCTTTATAAGAACAACAGGCCATAAATTATTACTCAGTTTTGATTATGTTTATCAGAACGTGCCTAAGTAGCCATTTACACTGCAGAGACTCTTGCTACAGAGTAATTATCACTGAATGACACTGCCTGGCTATTCATTAGCCATTTCTGCACACACATGACAGTCAGTGTGTGTGTGTGCGTGTGTGTGTGTGAGAGAGAGAGAGAGAGAGAGAGAGAGAATGAGAGGGAGAAAGAGAGAAAGAAAAACAACTGATAACAGCAGATTTGACAGGTCTCACTAAAGCACGCCTGATAATTACGAGGCTAATTTGCGTCGACCACCAGCAGTATTCCAAGACGATGCAAGGGCTTTAGCAGGCATGACCCCTTTTCCCCCAACCTCAGCATTTCTGATGCCATTTATATCCACCACTAATCCTGTGTTTCTACAGCAAACATATAAGCTCCAGTTCTAATTCTAAATTCTTTTTTCTAATTCCAGTCATACTACTCCAGTCTGACAATATAACTAATCTGGATTAAGTCTATGGAGCTGTTATTGGGTTTTTCATGTTGATTGTTTTGTTTTTGTATTAGTATTTATTTGTATATGGATGCCAGCATCTTTGGCTCACAAATAAAGCTATGGATGGTACACAAATAGAAATGGAACTCCAAGTAAACAAACAACAACTGTTAACAAAACAGAAAAAAAAAACACTGCAAAGCCTCAACATATTTAGAAGATAGCATTTCTATAAACTTTAATGAAGATGATCATTATGGTCCATAATATATTGTTGTATAGGTCCCGCTTTATCTCTTTGGTATGATGTAATAACACGTGGGTATTTGTGTCTGCTCATTGTATGTTTTGCAATATTTGTGTAAACAGATGCAACTTGATGGGTAGTGCACCGTTTCAGCTCCATTCAATTTACTTGCCACTAATGTTTATATAATACATACAAACACATTTGTGCGTACATGCACACACACACACACACACACACACACACACACACACACACACACACACACACACACACACACACACTGACATAAAATCTCTAACACAGCATTGTATCAGCAATGTATTGGCAACCAACAAGGAAAGGGGCCTCATATTTCATCTTCAGTCCTTTACCTCTCAAATAACTAAGACATGGAGACACAGACTAGAGTCACACCAGGGAGAGAACACTGACATAATTTATTCTCCTCTAGCCTGGGGAATACTGAAATCTCAATATTTCTTAGTATATAACACACACACACACACACACACACACACACGCACACGCACACGCACACGCACACACACATATTGTTTATTTTAAGCTAAGAAGTGAAAAAAAGAAAATCTTAAAGCATTTTAGCATTTTTTGTTGCTTCACTCTTTTACACATCTAGACATTAGTAACACTGTTTCTACAAATTATCCTCTTGAAGAACTAATAGGCATTTTTTCTGACCCAATAAACACAGAGAGAGAGAGAGGGAGAGAGAGAGAGTGACATAGAGAGAGAAAGTGACACAGAGAGAGAGGTCCACCTGAACACGCACACCCTCATCCGTGACTCCATGGTTTGCGTCAGTTCTTCATTATGGGGCGTTAATTAAAATATGCTAATGCAGGACAAGCCACAGAAACAGTCATGATGCAAAGTGGCACCGGCGTCAGCTAATTGCACACTGCCAGACATTTCTGATGACTCCACACGGGAAGTGATAAGTAGGCCTGTGTCCTAGAGCACACACACACACGCATGTCACACACGCATGTCACACACACACACACACACACACACACACACACACACACACACACAGAGGCAGGCATATAATAGTGGGCATATATAGGTCAGGATATTACCCTATAATACCCTAATACATAATAGAGACTAAAGATATTCCTCACAACACGCATACAGTAGAATTTTGTTATCATACCCATATAATCTCATCAGTACTACAACCCACAAAGACTCAAAAGGACCCATAAAGCACAGCCAGGTCTGTGACATTCACACGACATGTGTAGTAAATGTTGAAAAGTTGAATAATCATGAGGGGTTGAGGGGTGACGATAATAATAACTATTTCTTCCTGTTTGTCAGGAGAGGCGATAGAAAGGGAGGTTAGGGAGAGGCAGTGAGGAAGGGGTTGAGAGAGAGAGAGAGGGTGGGAGAGAGAGAGAGAGGGTGGGAGAGAGAGAGAGAGAGGGTGGGAGAGAGGGGGATGGAACAGGGAATGAGAGTGTGAGAAGGAGAGAATAAAAGTGAGAATGAGTGGGCGGCCAGAGCGCCATCCATCCTCCATCCATCTTCCATCCATCACTCACACGTCCCTCTCTAACCAAAGGAAGCCTCCTGCACTGCTCCACCCATTAGCCCATCGCCTGTGTCAGGCCAGACGCCTCTCCTCTCCTCTATCTTCTCTCCCTCTATCCTCTCTGCCTCTTCCCCATTCCCGAGCACTCTCTCTTTCCTTCCCCACTTCATTCATGTCCCCCTTTTCTCTCCGCGCCTCCATCACTCATTCTCCACGACTGTCTTTCTCTCTCTGTCTTTCACTCACTCACTCTTTCCATCACTTTCACTCTCAGCCCTTCCTGTCCATCTTCCCCTCCACTCTTCTCTTTATCGCCTCTACCCCCCGTCTCTCTCTCTCTCTCTCTCTCTCTCTCTCCCTTGTCCCTCCTCCCTCTCTATTCCTCTCTCTCTCTCTCCCCCCTGCCCCTCCTCTCTCTCTCTATTCCTCTCTCTCTCTCTATTTCTCTCTCTCTCCCCCCTGCCCCTCCTCCCTCTCTCTATTCCTCTCTCTCTCTCTCTCTCTCTCTCTCTCTCTACAGTCCCCCTGTGGTTGCTATTTGGTTTGGCCCCTGGCGGGTTTCTGAAGGGACTGATCTCTCTCACACCCCGATGACGAAGAGCTTTCAGGCCCTCAGTGGGTCCTGGCAGGAGTCAGATTTCCGTGACGCAACCAGAGCTCACACCCCAGGGTGCTGCCGGCTCTCTTTCTCTCTCTCTTTCTCTGTCAGTCTTTCTCACACTTGCCTACACATACAAATGCCTTTCTGTGACACACATTCATGCAGAACGAGAACATGTTTCACCCACTAAAAAAAAGTTTTGTGTGAACAAGTGATTGCTTGTGTGACATCAGCAAAATCAATATGTTACGCAAGAACTATGAGTCCTCAAATGATGACGCTTAGCCCAGAGACACTGCTAAGACTTCTCAATCCTTCTTCTATCTGTTTCATCCTGCGGAGCAGGAGTTACCATGCTGGGCCGCCTCCCCAGGCTGTGTGGAGGACAGACTGTAGAGGTGAAGGACCGTTGGAAATTAAACTCACAATTTCACCAGCAGAACATTTTTTTTTTTTTTTCATTTTTAAGAAAGTCATTTTTTTTAAAAATAATTTAGCGGTCAAAATGATCTGTCACTACCTTTGTAGTGCTAGTCAAGTCATCCTTGGTCAAGGTCTTGTTAAGGTATGTCAATGTGCTGTGTCAGGTTTATGTGTAACAACTCAATCAAATGTACTGTGTCAGGTTTATGTGTAACAACTCAATCAAATGTACTGTGTCAGGTTTATGTGTAATAACTCAATCAAAGCAACACGATGACTTTTTGTGGTTTATGTGTAATAACTCAATCAAAGCAACACGATTAATTTTTTTTATAAAAAAAATTATCACAATTTTTACAGTGTGCGACCAGCAATGGAGAGTGTAGAACATCTGCATAGGTGATGAGCAACACAAGGACTGGTGACTGTACAAAGCTCAGCTGTCTGTCGAGTGGACATTAGTGGGGCCCGTGGGGCTTGATGCGTCATGTCAGTGCTTACAGCAACCATTTTGACCGAGGAAGTCCTACAGTATGCTCAACCCTGTCCTGACTTTCTCGCCTTTCAGGAGGAAGTTCTTGTGCCTATCATGTTTCTGGCTGCCATCCAGTTAGAGGGGTAAACTCCAGAGCTGACACGCTCTCTCGATTGGAGCGCGATGACCGGATAGACGGAAAATAAAGTGGGCTTGAACTTATCAAAGTGTTGTTCTGACAGACACCAGGGGACATGAAAAGACTCCAAATGATGTCGACATGCCAAGTTTTGCTGTTGTCATTTTTCTCAGAATGTGAAAGACCAAATGAGAAATGAATGACAGTTCAAAGTCTGCCAATATATAATGGCATGATAATGCCTGAATACATATGTTAGTCATTAGGGTAAAGACGAGACAGTACAGTTCATTTGCTACACTAAAGGGAGACAACTGAGGACTCAAGTTGTCAGAGATGAGATGTTCCGACAAACCTGTCACTTCATGAGCTTCAAATGCCTGACCTCTTCAAACTTTCCTGAAAAGCTTTCATGTGTGTCCAATCTTTGCATGTCATTAAATTTAAAGGATATTAAATTCAATGAGTTTTTTTTTTTGTCTAGCTATCTGAGTCATAGGCACATTATCATTATAGAGATAATTAGATTTTTTAAACTCATTAAATGATGTCTTCTTCACTTTGATGTCGGCTGCTAGGAGTACACTTCAGACATCAGAAGATACAATCTGTCTGTCGGTCTCCAAACATGCTTTTCTAAAAAATAAATAAATAAGAAAGACTTTAAATCACTCACAGAAGACCTACCCATAGCAAGTAACACGTGGAAAGACCTGACATTTCATTTTGGTTTTGAAAGACACTACTTCATAAAAAGTTGTCCCTTGTCTTCCAATCTTATTATATTGTCTAGTGTGTATTTGTGTGGGTAGTGTGTGTGTGTGTGTGTGTGTGTGTGTGTATGTGTATGTGTGTGTGTGTGTGTGTGTGTGTGTGTGTGTTGGACGGTGGTGGTGAGGGGTGGTCAGTGGCCGTGCTCTGAATGCCCCTAGTGACAGCTTAAAGAAATACCACTGGATATAAATCATCTCCATAAACTCTCTTAAAAATCTTGTTTTTTAAAAAAAAAAAACTCTAAACACTAAAATGTAGACAGTATATTATGATGATACACTGTATCATGACTCCCCATGTTTTAAGTGCTATAAATGCCCTTTTCTTTCCAGATATAGCCTATAGGCATAAGTGCATAACCAGCCTCTACTCTAAGAGTATATGTGTGGAGAGGATAAGGAAGGGGAGTTTAAAACAAAATACCGTCTGGAAGGGAAGGTTTTTTTTTTTTTTTTATCAAGGCTGTGTCAATATAAATGTAGTTGAGTATTGTAGCACTTCTGTCTATAGGAATACGTATGACATAGCAGCGAAGATAGTAGCCTATTATAGAAGTTGAAATAATACTTCAGCAAGGTAAATAGAAAGGCTGGTAGTGTGCCAAAAATACAAGCCTTGGACTTTAGTCCTTAACTATGTTTGAACAGTTCTGAAGGTATTGAAACTATACTAGTTAAGTTGAACTTCTGAAGCATTTGTCTGTATGCCATCAGATGTGATGCTTTTCTATAAGATAGGAGTCTGGTCTTGCAAGACTAACATGACTGCTGACAGACATTACCACAACAGAGAAACTCACTAAAGAAGCCTTTATAGCTAGCACATCACTGTGAATGGAAGCCTTTCTTTGTGTGTGTTAATGCCATTTAACATGGTGTATCTTCACCGGCTTTCTTATCTCTTTGAAAGTGTCTATGTGTGTCTTTGCACAGAGTAGGACTACATTTGCCTGAGTTTGGGATACTTCTGAGTATGAGTTTCTGTGTGTGTGTGTGTGTGAGAGAGACTGAGAAAGAGAGAGAGAGAGAGAGAGAGGGAGAGAAAGAGGGAACAGAATGTGCATTTGTGTGAGTCCCGTAGCAAACAAGTAAGTCCGTAAGACTGTGTGAGTGTGTATATATATATATGAGCATACATGTTTTGTGTGAGAGTGTGTATGTGTGTATGTGTGTGTGTAAGCACGGGTGAGTGACTGAGTGGGTGTGGGACGGCTGATAGTGGTTTACAAAAGGGGTCTGGGTGGTGTAGGGGTGGTGGAGGGGGATCTTTGGCCCAGCGAGGCTCTCTGAATAGGCTTTAAATAACAGCCCTATCGCCACGGCAGCCGGCCCCTTTCTCATGCTAATAGAACTCCCTAGCCCTCAACCCCCGCCGCTAGCTGTTCGTGGGGCAGACAGACTGCCATCCATCTGCAGCTGTCGGAGGCCCTGCGAGGGGGGTGGGGTGTGTGTGAGTGTGTGTGTGTTTGTTCGAGAGAGAGGACGGCTTGAGAGAGGGAGGGAGCTGTGGGTTGGACATAGGTTAGCTTAGCACAAGCGAGGCGAGGGGGCGAGGCTCCTCCCTCTGGTGCTGAAGCTCACGCTACACTGTGGGCTGATACACAAGATCAGGCATGCGGCAACTTCCTGCATAGCCTCCTTAGCGCAGTAGGTAGCGCGTCAGTCTCATAATCTGAAGGTCGTGAGTTCGATCCTCACAGGGGGCATTTTTGCACTTAGTTATGAACGACGCGCCTGTTCACAACTATCATAAGCAGTAATAATGACCCGGGAAATAGATAGATAGATACTTTATTGATCCTCAAGGGGAAATTCAAGAAATTTACCACAAAATGGGAAATAATATTCTCAGCTGTCATTGATTTATTTGTCAATGTTTTATTGTTATTTAATGTTGACACAAAATGTTGTTAATACATGTTCTATATTATAATATAATTATAATACAATATTATTATATTCCAGTATGTTCTACCTGTCAAAAAGTTCCTCCAAATGACGGTTATTTCTAAAATATGGGAAATGTCAAGTGGCACCAGGACCCTCTCTTAAATCATTAATCAATAATGTATGAAGAAAAACAACTGTGTGTGCATGTTTATGTTTTTATTTATTTGTATTTCTATCCTCCAGATGGTGGTTATCATAAGTATATGAAAGACAGGCCAAAACATGTCATCAGGGCGTGTATGCTTGTTTGTGAGTGAGTTTGTGCGTGTATACTTGTTTGTGTGTGTGCGTGTGTATGTGTGTGTGTGTGTGCGTGCGTGCGTGCGTGCGTGCGTGCGTGCGTGTGTGTGTGTGTGTGTGTGTGTGTGTGTGTGTGTGTGTGTGTGTGTGTGTGTGTGTGCACTTCTTTGCCTGGTTGTGTCTGTGTGTGGGTGCAACGTTATTTGTAGCCTCCTTAGCGCAGTAGGTAGCGCGTCAGTCTCATAATCTGAAGGTCGTGAGTTCGATCCTCACAGGGGGCATTTTTGACTTTGCAAGTGCCCTTAGATATGGACGACGCGCCTCTTAATAACGGTGACTCACTACACATAAACTCTGATAAGCCGCAATAAACACTTGAGAATTAACAACAACGTGGGAGATAGTAGTCTCAGCTATCACTGATAGCCCTTCATTATTGTCTGTTTTCACTGACATAAAATGTTGTTAATACATGTTCTCTATTATATTATATTCCAGTATGTTCTACCTGTCAAAAAGTTCCTCCAAATGACCGTTATCTCTAGAATATGGGAAATGTCAAGTGTCACCAGGATTCTCTCTTAAATCATTAATCAATACTGTATGAAGAAAAACAACTGTGTGTGCATGTTTATGTTTTTATTTATTTGTATGTCTATCCTCCAGATGGTGGTTATCATTAGTATATGAAAGACAGGCCAAAACATGTCATCAGTAATGAACCCTTAGAGTTGTGAGCAGAATGACAGCTGTGTGTGTGTGTGTGTGTGTGTTTGTCTGTGTGTGCTTGCGTGTGTGTGCTTGTTTGTATGTTTATTTCTGTGCATGGGGGCAGGCGTAGTTGTAGCCTCCTTAGCGCAGTAGGTAGCGCGTCAGTCTCATAATCTGAAGGTCGTGAGTTCGATCCTCACAGGGGGCATTTTTCACTTTGTACAAGTGCCATTAGATATGAACGATGCGCCTCTTAATAACGATGATAAACTCTGAAAAGCAGTAATAATGACTTGGGAATTAACCACAAAATGGGAAATATTATTCTCAACTGTCATTGATACCAGTGATTTCTGACAGCTGATATTGTTTTAATGTTTTATTGGGCAACACTTGACAGTATCGCACATGAACCCTAACCCTAATCCTATTCTCTAACCCTAATTCTAAACCTAACCCTAACTCAAACCCTAACCCTAACCCTAACTCTAACCTTAAACCTAACCCTAACTTGTTATGACAAAAACCAAATGACACTTAATAACAGAAGTGTTACGTCATAAATGTTTATGACTTGTTTATGACACGTTCATGACAGTGTCATGTCACTCTTATGTTGATACTGTCAAGTAAAGTGTAACCTTTTATTGTTATTTAATGTTGACATAAAATGTTGTTAATACATATTCTCTATTATATTATATTCCAGTATGTTCTACCTGTCAAAATGTTCCTCCAAATGACGGTTATCTCTAGAATATGGGAAATGTGGCACCAGGACCCTCTCTTAAATCATTAATCAATAATGTATGAAGAAAAACAACTGTGTGTGCATGTTTATGTTTTTATTTATTTGTATTTTTATCCTCCAGATGGTGGTTATCATTATCATATGCTTGTGTGTGTGTGTGTGTGTGTGTGTGTGTGTGTGTGTGTGTGTGTGTGTGTGTGCGTATGTGTGTGTGTGTGCACTTCTTTGCCTGGTTGTGTCTGTGTGTGGGTGCAATGTTAGTTGTAGCCTCCTTAGCGCAGTAGGTAGCGCGTCAGTCTCATAATCTGAAGGTCGTGAGTTCGATCCTCACAGGGGGCATTTTTCACTTTGTGCAAGTGCCCTTAGGAATTGTCAGCACCGTCTAAATACTGTACATACCTATACAAATACTGTACATAACAAACTATAGTCACAACCTTAACTTAAAAAATCTCTAGATTTCTCTGTCCTAGAAATGGACACAAAATAGTACCAGCTAGTGGCTGGCGATAGCTTGTAATAGCTAGTTCTCAGTGTGGTTTCAATGCATTTCTGATGAGCAATAAGTTCTAGGTCTTTGAATTGTCATAAAACCATTGCTATAATAAAAAATTGATTTTGTTAGTTATAATTAATTTATTTATAAGCCTCTGAATGGTCGCTATCATTATTAAATTAAAGACAGGGCTAATCCTTAAAATGTTGAGATTCATTCTCATTGTTGCTACTTGTTTCTCTCAGGGATGACTTTGTCTATGAAAGCAAGTCGTGGTTCACTGTGCAGTGAGTCAACAAAGACTACCTAGACATAGCAACAACGCATTTAAAATAGCACTGGACACATTGCAGAACTGTATCTAAGAAATTACCTCTCTCTCTCTCTTTTTGGGCCTGACTGTCAGATAGAGAAGCTGATTGTATCATCTGCAAAAACAAAAAAAAAAGAAAAAGAAAAAAAAATAAAGTTAGTCACTATTCTGATTCTAAACTAAACATTATTTTTTCATTATTATCATTATGTTTTGTCAGCCACCTTCAAGTATTCTGTATACTGTGTTATGTCAGTGATCGACAGCTGATCATAACATTCAGTCCCTCAGAAAGGATTCCTTTGCATTTTCCTTCAGGAGGCAACCAAACATCTGCATGTGCAAACATCTTTTACTCCATCCCCCACTCTTGAAACTTTTGTGTATGCTTGTTTGGCATGCCTGTGTGTGTGTGTGCGGCTGCACAGAAAGTAGCCTACTGGCGCTGCAAAGGTGAATAGATTGTAGAATAGCCAAAAAAGTTGTAGCATTGTTATAAAACCTTTAAAATCTCTAAACAATCACAAGTAGGGCAGTTCATCAAACTTCATCCATTGCAACTGGATTGATGAAAGGTCACTTACACCTGTAGGCTACATTGTATTTGGGGAAAGCAGAAGGTATCAGCATAATGTTTATTATTTATTTATTTATTTATTTATTTGTTTGTTTGTTTGTTAATAAACAAAAACATCTCTGTCAGTTCCATGCAGTTTTCAACAGCTATCAAAAAGAAAGGTCATTTTTGGATGGATAGATTTTTTGTGAATGTTTCTTCTTCTACATAAGATTTTAGCCATCTTTAGTTCATGTGATACTTTATTGTCAATGCACAAATTAAGTACCAGTAGTCTGAAATGAAATGCAGTTTTACATCTAACCAGTGGTGCAAATAACTGACATGTCCCAATGGGCCTTCATGAAATGCGTCACTAGACTCATACACATTTTAACGGGCCAAGTTGAAGAGCTGTTGTCCGTTATTGTTTGTGCAAATATAGGCTGATTTATGTTCCCTTGCATTGTGTAACTGAGGTCCATGGCTAGTCTGGCTTTCACCAGACCAAGCTCAATCTTTTAAGAAATCAAAAAATAAATCGCCGGCAGATCAGGCTGGGTTCACCCAGCCTAGTCCATGGTAGGCGCCCGATATTGTTTAATTTCCCGATTGAGATATCCACGCTCTGGCTATTCTAAATGCAAAAATGCATCAGGGAGTTATGACAAAACCGTGACTGTTAACAAACTAGATCATAATAGAAAGCTGTTAGCTTCCCTAAGCTACAGGTAGGCCTATAAGGTAGGCCTATTTACAACATAAATTGTCAATAGGCTATGCTGGCGACACAAATAAAATCTCCTTTGGAAACCAATGGCTTACGCCTTACAGCAGTGGTCTCCAACACGGTGCCCAAGGGCACCAGGTAGCCCGCGGGACGGCTATGAGGCGCCCCCAGCGCACCTTCTAAAAATAGCCAACAGGTCGCCTGCAGATCACGTTTTCAATAGATATTTAAGTCATTTTTAGACCACCATTTTAAGATTGTATGTAGCCATACATCTGTAACATTAAATTGATATTGGTGATACCTTACAAATTGTAGCTGCGTTAAATTTTAGCTTTTGGCTCCAAATCCGTTTCCCATTCAATCTTTAAACAACGGAAGCGGAGCGTATACACGCTGCTCGCACGCATAGACAGTAAAGGGGCAAGTAGCCATTCCATGTTTGTCAAATACGTTTCTTGCATGATTGTTCAAGGACTGAAAAACAATTGCTTTAGCTCACAGGCCTTTTCTCCTCCGTAGGCTACTGCCGTATAATAGCGCTGAAAATTTTGTGGCATGCATGACTGAGCAGGACCGCGCATTACCTTTTTTGTCAGATCATACAAGGATACAAGGATACAAGGAAGTTTATTGTCACATGCATATAGTTACTGGAAGTGGGGGGTAAAAAGTGCAGTAGAAGAGGGGTTTAGTAGATTAAGTGGCAAGGGCTGCATAAGAAAGGTTGGGGAGGATTGGAATGGGGGGGGGGGGGCACCA
The DNA here is from genome assembly GCF_018492685.1 of Alosa sapidissima. Classification (NCBI taxonomy): domain Eukaryota; kingdom Metazoa; phylum Chordata; class Actinopteri; order Clupeiformes; family Clupeidae; genus Alosa; species Alosa sapidissima. The sequence continues at coordinate 34,110,675 of NC_055962.1, read as the reverse complement.
ACAAGGAGCACCCAAGAGCAACAGGGGCAAGGAAAAACTCCCTTACCAAGGAAGAAACCTTGAGCAGATCCACGGCTCAAGGGGCTAACCCAACTGCCAGGGGTCTTGGTGTGTGTGTTGGGGGGATGACAGGGGAGATGGGATAGTGTGCTGTGTATGTGGGGAGAGGGCAGTGTGCAATATGTGTGTTGGAGAAGCTTCCTCATGAGACAATGTGCTGTGTATTGGGGGGGGGGGGGGCAGTGGGCTGTAAGTATGTTGGGGATGTGTGTTGGAGAAGCTTCCTGATGAAATAATGTGCTGTGTATGTAGGGGAGAGGGGGGGGGGGCAGTGTACTGCAAGTATGGTGAAGGGACTTTTACTATTACAAGCAGAGTACTGTATGTATGATGTATGTGAGTGATGAAGATGTGTGTGTGGGCGGGAGGGGAGTGTAGCAGTGACTGTGTGTGTGTGTGTGTGTGTGTGTAGTGTGCGTGTGGGTAGGTGGGGGCAGTGTGCTGTAAGTATGTAGAGGATGTGTGTTGGAGAAGATCCTGAAGACAATGTGCTGTGTATGTGGGGAGGGGGGAGGGGGGGCAGTGTGCAGCAAGTATGTAGAGGATGTGTGTTGGAGAAGATCCTGAAGACAATGTGCTGTGTATGTAGGGGGGGGGCAGTGTGCAGCAAGTAGAGGAGGCTTACTGTAGCAAGCAGTGTGCTGTATGTATGTGAGGTGATGACAGTGATGATGTAAGTGTGTGTGTTTTTTGTATGTGTGTTGGGGATGGGGGGGGCAGAAAGGCTAGGCAATCAAGGACATGGGTAGATGGAGGAGAAATCAACAATAATAAATAAAAAGTTCTATGGAGATGTGCAAAAGTTGGAGAAAGTCAGATATGTGTGTGTGTGTGTGTGTGTGTGTTTTGACGTGTGATGAAATAAGAAAATGAATAAAGGTCTATAGCATAGGGTGAGGGATGTAAAAGTGCTAAAAGTCTTGTAGGTGTGTGTGTGTGGGGGGGGGGGGGGGGGGGGGGTCATGAGTGCTGAGGAGTGAATGAGTGCAAAGTCAGGATAGTGTGAGTTCAGAGTTGGGAAATGTTTGAGAGTGCTGAAGAATGAATGTGTGCAAAGTCAGTATAGTGTGAGTTCAGAGTTCGGATGGCCTGGGGATAAAAACTTCTCCAGGCCAAACACGCGCTTAGCTTATACACTCAGTATAGCAATCATGCCGATGGGCGAACTAGTGAACACAGTGTAGGTCTGAGTCAGGATTTCAGTGGAGGAGGGAATGTGTGTATGTGTATGTGTGCATGTGCGTGTGCGTGTGTGTGTGTGTGTGTGTGTGTGTGCGTGTGTGTGCGTGTGTGTGTGTGTGCGTGTGCGTGCGCGTGAGTGTGTGTGTGTGTGTGTGTGTGTGTGCGTGCGTGTCTGTGTGTGTGTGTGTGTGTGTGTGTGTGTGTGTGATTTCAGTGGAGGAGGGAATGATGGAGAGGGAGGTGAAAGGGAATGGGATGTTAAGTAATAAAAGTGACTTTAGAGTTTGAAAGAGAGTGAATGACAATGTTAATGATTAAACTACAATGCTGTGACACCATCCAGAAGTGTGTGTGTGTGTGTGTGTGTGTGTGACTATGCACTGCAAAAAGGAAAATCTAAAAAGTGTTATTAAATGTGTTATAAAAGTGTTGGTTACCTAGTGCTCACACTCAAGATCATTTAGACTTAATTTAATAAGACTTTGACTTATTTTAAGGAGTCTTATCAAGACAAATGAAATGTCTTATGTCTTAAATAAGTAAAACTCTGATTTTACAAGACAGCGCTAGGTAAGTCTCTTTATATTGAAAACAATACCAACCAGATGTTTTGATCTTGATATAAAATTAATGACACTTTAATTAACACTTAGATTTTATTAGATAAGCAGTTGTGTGCATATGTGCTTACATGTGTGTCAGCACGCCCCGTCAGCAAGTTCAGAATGCCCCCCCTGCCCATTTCACCAACTGCATTTTAAACAAGAGAGTGTGAATCATTAACATCATCTCACAAATGTGTTTACCAGAGATAAAGTATATCTCTTGTGTTTGCTTACAGATACGAGTGAGTGTGTGTGTGTGTGTGTGTGTGTGTGTAAAATCGTATATCTACCCTTATGCACAGTATAGAGTCTAGTCTTGGCATTTTATTTTTGCTCTCCTCTGAGTGCGTGTGTGTATGTGGATGAGCATTTTAATTCCCTCTCTCCTGTAAGTTGCCCTGCTCTCCCTGTGTGTGTGTGTGTGTGCGTGTGTGTGTGTTTGTGTGTGCGTGTGTGTGTTTGTGTGTGCGTGTGTGTTTGTGTGTGCATGTGTGTGTGTGTGCTGTGAGAGTGTGGGCTTGATAAAAAGCTGGCGGTTCACTCTGCACCTGTCAGAAGCCCTTAGCAGCACTGCTAACGCTGATCCTCTCTGACACCAGCGGCTGCAGCATAGATGAACCTGCTCAGGTGGCCTGCTTCCAATTTAGACCTTCAAAGACACTTTCCAGCATGCATTTTGGGAAGAAAACCTGGCACTGAATCATTTAATCTCTCTCTCTCTCTCTCTCTCTCTCTCTCTCTCTCTCTCTCTCTCTCTTTCTATCTCTCTTTCTATCTCTCTCTCTCTCTCTCTTTCTATCTCTCTCTCTCTCTTTTTCTCTGGTGTATGTGTGTGTAGGTATCATGTGTGTGGTTTGGATATTTATTTTATCAAAAAGGGACTGGATACTTGCTGAGTATTTATTATCTAGGTTGAAAATCAATCCTAGCTCATAGCATGCCATGTAGCCATCACAGAAGGCTTGCAGTGTGGACCGCCCTCGTATGCGGACTGTGCATGTGCTCACCTTTAGCATGGCAGCTCAGAGACGTGCAGGTGATAGGGGACTCCGAGGGCCCGTGGAGGCGGATATTTAGGTTTCACTATACATTCAGATGGTTTTCATCTGCATATGTAGGTCAAAGTGAACTTTTTCTTTCAGTGTGCCTTAGTATTGTGACCCAGAGCCAGAACAGTGCAAGCTCTAGTTCATGCATCTGGGTGGCATGCTTCACATGTTTTTTTGGTTCCCCTATAGGAGTCTTTGCACCATGGTTGCACCATTCGGTGTTCACAAACAGATAGAATGTTTTGAGGAAGGGAATGGCCCAGCTGATGGGGAGGCAGGAAGAGCAGGAAGAATGATAGATGCCGAGAGACAGAGTGGAACTGGGAGACAGGAAATTCTCTCTATTTATAGCTCTCTCAGTCAGTGTCAGTCAGAAAAGGAGAGAAAGAGAAAGAGAGAGGGAGAGAGAGAATGAGAGTGCCTGTGTACATTTTGAGCAGTTCATGGAGAAAACATAAAATGTGGGAAATAAGAAGATTCTTTAAAAATTGAGAATGAAATGCCTAATCACTGAAATATTAGGCGGTGTTGGTTAACCTTTTATAACATGGTATTATATAACTTATAGAGATATTGTACAGATACACTCTTAAGTATAACAAATGTACCATATTACATGTAACATATTACTTATTCATGTGCAATAAGAAATGTATGTTCAGTATTTAAATATTACTTAGGTGACTTTCATGTAAGTAAACAGTATTAATATGGTGCAGCAATCCATTACTGAAATGACACTCTTTGTAACATATGCAATACGTTTTTGTATTTGACGTGTATTATTTTGGCGAGGATTAAATTCTGTAATTTTATAAGGGCTGAAATTGTAATCCGCTCTTTTGGTTAACTTCAGGTTTTTAAATGGGTTGAGATTGGCAACTCATAAATTCCTCCTGGTCACGTAAACAAATATGACAGTGACAAGGCGGCCTGTCACCAGACAACGCCTGAGACCAGAAATCGTCTGAGACCACAAACAAACACACACACACACACACACACACACACACACACACACACACACCATGATGCACGCAGACATACACACGCAAACACACACACACACACACACACAAACACACAAACACACACACACACACACACACACACACAGAAGGTCAAAAACAAACCTGGGCTACTCTCCTCTCGGCTATTCTCTTCAGTCACTTGCTGGGCTGTGGGATCTGAAGTGTATATTCATAGTATTTCAGATCACTTTTGTAGATTGGGTCAATGTGTAGAGAAGAACAAGATAATTTTAAGGGTCAGAAGTTATCAATATGAATACCAGATTATGTTGTTACAGTATGTGATAGTTTAATCGCACCGGGATGATGCTTAGAGGCACACACTTCCTGGCTTGCTGTGTTTTGATAACTCCACATGTGACAGACTATCTCATCTCTTTCACAACTGACTAGAGTCTCAGGGCCAGATGTTCCAACGTTTATGCGCCCACTTCAGG
>NC_055962.1:34096311-34101311 GCF_018492685.1 Alosa sapidissima | reverse complement strand
CACACGCACGCACACACACACGCACGCGCACACACACACACACACACACGCACGCACGCGCACACACACACACACACGCACGCACGCGCACACACACACACATACGCACGCGCACACACACACATACACACACGCACGCACGCGCACACACACATACACACACGCACGCACGCGCACACACACACACACACACACACACACACACACACACACACACACACACACACAGACACACACACACACATACACACACACGCACACATACATACAGACACACACACACACACACACACAATCGCACACACCTACACACACACACACACACATTCACAGACACAGACAGACAGGCACGCACGCACGCACGCACGCACGCACGCACGTGCACACACACACACATACACACACACACATACATACACAGACACAGACACACAGACACACACACACACACACACACACACACGTACCCCCCCCCTCTCCCATGGCCCATGTGTTCCGTATCATGTTCAATGTCTGTCTGGACTCCCTGGGGCTTGGTGTGAAGGCTGGCATGGTGCCCTCGTGCCCGTCCCCTTGTGCCAGCTCTGCTGAGCCCGTGCCAACCTCCCACCCTCCCACCAAAGAACATGGCAAAGCGTGCCCTGTCTACGCCCCCTCCACGCTAAAAGGAGAAAAGTGTGAGGGGCCCACTTGCCATCACCCCCATCTCTAGCCGTCAGGGGCTGATACGAGTATCCATGGAAACATTGTTGTCATGGAGCACATACAATCTGTGTATGTGTGTGTGTGTGTGCATGTGTGTGCGCGCATGTGTGTGTGTGTGTGTTTGTTTGTGTGTGTGTGTGTGTGTGTGTGTGTGTGTGTGTGTGTGTGTGTGTGTGTGAGAGAGAGAGAGAGAGCGATCTGGAACAGAAGGAGGCTTTTTTTTTTAATTAAGCTTCTCATGTGAGGGCCAGCTTGCCTGTTCTAGTCTGAATGGGAGCACATGTATCTGGGGTTCATATCAGGCAGCTGGCAGCAACTTTGGAAGCAAGAATCAGGAATACAGACTATTCAGATGCTATAAGCCAACAGCCATCCAGTAAGCCAGTATTGACAGCAGTACAATTACTTACATTGAAAATATTTGTTGTATCCATGAACCCATTACTAAACCAATTGGTAAAACTAAAAAAATGAATCTTCTTCATAGTTTTAAGCCATATCTTCCTGACACAACGCACAAATGGGGGCATGAAAGAGTACTAGTCAGTTTTGAAGTTTGAAACCAGCTTTAGTCCACTGGCTTCACAAAACGTTGGTCTCTCAATACTTGCCCTTGTTATGACCCCAGGCAGCTTTGTCATAGTTTTTTTCTATGTTAAAGCAACTCAATGTAGTTCTTAAGTACCTCATTTTGATCACATGCTGACCTACAACATTTTCAATCCCTCCTTGTAGATTTTGGTAGTTTGGCCTTTTCGTGTAGCCTTGGCAACTAGCAATCTAGTATAGGCCTGAGTAATATGTAAATAAAATTACACTTGTTAAACTCACCTCAACAAGTCTTTTGCAATCATTTAACCCGCCGTGAGCAATGCTAAAGTCACTGTTACAAACAGTGCAGTGTGCAAGAATATCATTATGTTTTAGGCTACTCTTATGAGACAATTGGGTACACTTTTGTGTAGTCTGATGTGAAATGGGTCTTAAATGTTCCTTTTTGAGGGGCACTGACTCTGCCATGACGCTCCTGTTCCTAGATACACTAACTGAACTGATTAATTAAGTTCGGGAGAAAAGAGATATAAGCCCACCTTCACTGAAAACTGATTGGTTGATTTAGCAAAACAGACTTGGATGCGCTTCAGGCACACACGCACCACTCCTCTCTCTCTCCCTCTCCGTTGTGTGCCCGTTAAACTCAGATGCACACGCGATTTGAAGTCCGGTCTGGCTTGCGTGCTCTTGTTCGCTCTAGGCTCCGGGTGATTTTATGTAATTTGCGGGCGTCAGGAAGCCTCTATCAATATGTGGGAGACTCCCAAAACTTCGGGAGACTTGGGATGTCTAGCTAGACAGCACTTTGTCGCCAGCACAGAATGTACAATGTACCTTAATGTTGTCATGTTTAGCTGACACAAACTCAAAATAATGACTGTATAGATAAAATGTGCATCTCTCTCCTCCCTCCATTGTTGTTTACGTGTGTGTCGCTGCGTGGTTTTACACGTGAGTTGCCCTCATGCTGAAAACGTGAGCATAGCCTACATGAAGTTAATCCCCGAGACAAGAAGAAAGCAAAGAATATCTTTTTACTAAGGAAAATTACAGAAATACTAACGCACAGTGACTTAGATAAGTAACTTTAATCTGATTACTGGTTTGTAAATAGTAGTGCGTTAGATTACTCGTTACCGAAAAAAGTGGTCGAAATAGATTAACGGCTTACTAAACAACGCGTTACTGGCATCACTGGTCGAGACTCACATACACACAAAATATTCACAGACACATTGAAGGACACACATACAAATATATATATATACACACACACTGTGTAGTTCTGACTGAGAAGACTGCATAATAAATGGATGGCAAGGACAGCCTGTAATCATTCTACATATTCATTAGGCTTTTAAAGATACCGTTCTGTCAGGATGAATGTTTAATGACCTCGTTCATTCACTATAAACAGGCCCTAAAGTGTGTCTAATACTAGCTTTCATCCTGGCCGTATCTCCGTGATCGGCTGGTACAAGTCATCTGACCCATGGGTGCAGACAGGCCTCTTTTATGTCGCTATTAGCCGTGTAGCTTCATTTCTGCAATTTGAGGTCAGGAGTCTTTCTGTTGAATCCATCTTTGTCAGTGCATTGCTAGAGTGTATGGGTCAGCCTATGTTTTATGGGATTGGGGCTGGGGTGTGTGTGTGTTGTGTAATGTGAAACACACACACAGACACACATTGACAGGATATCAGAAAAGCCTGTCATAAATGTCCATAATCCCGGTGGTGTCTGGGATGTGAAAGGTCGCTCAGAGGGGCTTATGGGTGGAGATCTCACCATCCTCACCCCCTATCGGTTACACACACACACACACACACACATATACACACACACACACACACACACAAATAAAAACATACACACACCCACAAATACACACATACAGACAAACACACACCACCCCACCCACGCCACAACAGACAGCCTGGAGAGTAAGAACAGGGGGTAGTAGGGTGTAGGGTGCATAGGGTGTGTGTGTGCGTGAGTGTGTGTGTGTGTGTGTGTGTGTGTGTGTGTGTGTGTGTGTGTGTGCGAGAGTGGTAGACAGAGAGAGAGAGAGAGAGAGAGAGAGAGAGAGAGAGAGAGAAATGGAGATGCAACATATTCTACACACCTATTCTACAGCCTTCAAATGAATTACACACATTTACAGAACTATGAATCAAATTGTAATAATTTCTTCTCTGACTGTTCCACTAGACCAAGGCCATGTTATTGTGCACACAACCATGTCTACTATTAGTGATATTCATAGCAATGTTCAGACGGCAAAGCCAGGCCTCCAATTCAGCTTTCTGGAAGAGGTAATTCTAGAAGACTTTAATCAGATTAGACCAAATATAGACTTCCTCAATATTTAGTAAGGTTTCTATCTCATCAGCTTTCTCTCAGTTATCAGGTGTTTTTTCCATCTCAGTCAATACATTATATAAAATCATGGTAACACTTCAATCATGGTATTTATACAGTAGCCTACATTCAGCTGACCCGTATTTGTGTAACCTGGAACGGTTGGACATTCCCAGTAGCAAAAGATGAGAAATCATCTGCAAAGGTATCATAAAACAAATACATTTTTATGAAACAAAAATGATTTGCTTGACCATGTTCGGTCTTTTTGGCACTGGAGTAGCCCATTGACTTAGATGTGACGTGATCAGGTAAGAGGTTTGGAACAAAAACGGCAATGCTGCTTTGCAATTGTTGGACTTTTATTTTGACACATTTTTGTCGTTCTGTCTTCCACATTCATGAAAGGTTTGGTATGAATGTTGAGTCATGACTCATGAAACTCTTGAATGCTTAATGTGCAGTTTATGACAGCTGCTATGAATGTGTTATGAACTCACCTGTCAGTGTTACTAAAATCATTTTTTGTAAAGGGTTGAGACTACTGTTCCGTATACTTTCTGACTACTGTTAAGTATACATCTGCTTCTGTAGACAGCCCAGACAGACGTCAGTGGAGTGCCCCAGCACTTACAGCATGTACAGTGGGCGCATTGATGGGATTGAGTGCCACACACACACACACACACACACACACACACACACACACACACACCTCCCAGATGGCTTTCCCCGATACTGTAATCTGACAATACATACCAAATCCCCTGGAATCCATGCACCCCTTATCCCCACAAGACCAACGTAGTGTCAGGATTTTTTTGGGTGCTGATGGGGGTGTGGGGTGGGGGTGTAGGTGCTGATGGGGGTGTGGGGTGGGGGAGTAGGTGCTGATGGGGGTGTGGGGTGGGGGTGTAGGTGCTGATGGAACAGAAAGCTAAGTGGCGAAGGCGCGATGGGGGGAGGGTGTGTGTGTGTGTGTGTGGGGGGGGGGGGGGGGGGGGGGGGGGTTAGGGGGGCTAACTAGAGCCGTCCATCACTCCTACGCCTCTCTGATTGTCAGTGTATCTCTCTGTCCCAGACCTCCAGCGGAGTCAGGGGGACCAGTGGGAAGGCATGCCCCAGAGAGGTAGGGGTAGGTGGGGGAGAGGAGCGTGGATTAAGGTGGTGGTTGGGGGTGGGGGGTGGGGGGGCGGATAGGGTTGATGGGGGTGCTTTCTCTGCGCTTTCCAGGGCCGAGGCATGAGGGAGAGAGATTAGAGAGGGAGATTTGGACGAGGGGTCTAAAGTGAAACCCTCAAGGAGTATAGAAAGTGATGGACTACCGGGATTGGAGAGTGTGTGTGTGTGTGTGTGTGTGTGTGTGTGTGTGTGTGTGTG
>NC_055962.1:34076311-34091311 GCF_018492685.1 Alosa sapidissima | reverse complement strand
CTTTATGAAATATTGGAGGCAAATTTAAAACAATGCTGCTTTGCGATTATTGGACTTTTATTTTGACAAGTTGTCGTCGTTCTGTCTTCCACATTCATAAAAGGCTTTTTATGGATGTTGAGTCATGTCTCATGAAACAGTCATGAATGCTTTATGTGCAGTTTATGACAGCTGCTATGAATGTGTTATGAACTAACCCGTCAAGTAAAGTGTTGCCGGTTATTTCGACAGTAGGGATGCAAAAGTATTCCATAACCCAAAATACTGTCCACACAACTTTAAAATGCAGCAGTAATCAGGTCTTTTTCTGCAGCTGTTTTGTTTTATTTGTGAAGATTCATATCTTGTTGTGTATTAGTTTGCAGCCCGTTTCCCCCAAACTGGACGAAAAGAAGCCTAATGTTCAATATCTGTAAAGCATAACATACCAGTAAGTGAGCTCCACCTTCAGAGCCTTCACTGTGCCATCAGTATCTAAAGGTGGGAAATATGATGTGATTGTTTAAATCTGGTTTGATTTTGTTATGCCAATTGTTTGACAAAACTGATTGTAAGGCATCATTTCACATTCCATCTTAAATTAAGAAATTGAGGAGGAATCTGCAATTTTCTCCCTGACACTTTTATATCTAAAATAATGTGCCATGACAACAAACAGAAAGCTTGAGCTTCCTAAACAAGATGTGTAATGATGAGTACGCAGTCATGCTAACATTGTTCTACTGCATCAAAGTTGCTGGCCTATCTATTTAATTGTTCAGTCAACACTTAGAAACGTACCAGGTTCCACTCTCAGCTCACTTTCATTGTCAAGATCCAATAGTTTTAAATTTCAACAGAGTACTCGCCTTTAAGGAAGTTAAAGCTTGGCAATGGAAAGTGGCCAGACTCTCTGTCCATTATGAAATGTACTATAGTCCGGTAGGACCAGGCTATCCCACTACTGCTTGACACAGGACACATCTTGATTGGAAGCCAACTGGCCAAAGGGGGGGTCTCCTCGGCTGTCCACCTCTGTCTCCCGACGGAGACCAAACTTGACTCATGAAAACGGACGGCTGGCCAGTGGTGAATCAACAGCCTCCTGTGAGGTGGCAGATTTACAGCCACATGCGCCATCGTGTTTCAATCGATCTATCGATCCGCTTTTTAAAAGTCGCTCCCCCGAGGCAGAGAGTTGTCCCAGAGTGAGACTATCTTAAGACGTCTTCCACGCCAAGGGCTTTATATGTCTACACAGAGACAGAGAAAAAGGACAAGAGAGAGGAAGACTGAGGGCCGTATGAGAAAGAATGGGAGGAATACAGAGAGAGAGAGAGGGGTGGGGCGAAAGAGAAAGAATGGGCAGAATATAGAGAGAAAGAGAAAGAGTGAGAAAGCCACAAAACGATGCTCTTATGCAGAAAATTTGAGAATATTTAATCACAATGAAGACTACAAATCTGCTGAACAATTTGTTTATATTTACATTTTTAAGTTTGACGGTTTAGTTAAGGTAAGAAAATGATACGCCTTACTCCATGATTAGAAATACACTTCTAAAAAGTATGCTTTGACTGGCACAGCTTTGTGTATGCCAAAGGTGTAACCTTTTTTGTCAGCCAATGGTCAAACCATAAAATGGGCCTCTCCAAACGTCCAGGCTCATGGCCGCAGCTGTGGCCTTGCACTTTCTAGGTCACGGCCTGAGTGGTCTGATGTAGCTTACAGGAGCTTACAGGATCCATCAGAATCCACATAGACTAAAGGCCACATTGCCGCGACGGAAGACGTCCCCTAATTCTCAGATTATCCATGTCTGCATGGGGCTTTATCTGAATGTACTTTAACTGGGGTACCCAGCACAACATGGTTGCTCCATAATGTGATGATGCTTTTAAAATCTTGTCTTATCACTTTGCACTTCTTTTAGTGATGTTTTTGCCAAACATATAGTCACATCCTGAACTGATAACGGAAGATGACTCAGTAGTATGAATGAAATACAGAGACAAAAGGCAAAAAAAACAACCATTCATTCATAACTTGATTGACAGCATAATTCTATATGAAGCCTTTGCGAGAATGGCTGGGTTAAAATTACTTTTGAAGACATAACCATCTAAACCGTGAATCAGACTGAGTCTGAGTCAGTTGAAACTACCCAATATGACTGACAGTGCCTTTATGCCTCTTCCTGTGCCTTTCCCTCCTCTCTTTCTCTCTATGTCTCTTTCCCCCTCTCAACTAGACACCCCATGTTTTTACGTTTCATTAATCACAGTAAAAATGAGGATAAAACAATGGAGGCTTTTTTAGGGTCAGGGGGAATTGAGAGGTCGCCATTGTTCTCTTCTGTTCTATATTGATTATCTTGGTCATTTAGGCCGAAGCGGCAGACAACTGCCAGCTGCTCCCCCCAAAATGAGGAACCAATGACCCTGCCAGAATGATTGACATTCCAAATCCGTTAAGTAGGAAAACTAACACTCAACCCTTACAACTGTGTATTTTCAATTTCAGAGTAAACATCTCCTGACTGGTGATGGTCCAGTGAAATCTACATCACAACAAACACTCTTCTCTGGTTTCATAGGTTTTTTTTTCTTGTTCATGACACACACACACACACTGGGTGATAACTTCACTGAAACGCCCTCACTTCCCATAGCGTTAAAAACCCCTGACCTCTTTTCCTGTTGCTTTGGGAGGAAGCTCACTGTGGGCTACTCCTCCGGATAGCGCGTCCACTCTCTGGCATCTCTGAGTCGGCCTTAATCAGCCTCAATGTCCTTTGGGCTTCTTCTACTCGGTCTGCTCCACGCTGCTCTGGAGATTTGTAGCCATTAGCCATGTCTGGAAATGGAAATGCAAATGAATGGCTGCTTGCTGCTAGGACGGGCGGACGGGCGGACGGGCTGACGGGCTGACGGGCTGACGGGCGGACGGGCTGACGGGCGGACGGGTGGACGGGCTGTGAGGGTTGACTCGGCTCACAGAGAACAGTTTGGTTTCCTGATGGAGGATTCCGGTGCATCGATTCTCCATTGTGTGTCAGTGAAATATGCAGACTCACTCTGGCGAGGGTTTTAAACCTTGACATCTCCACCAGAGAAGTACTGAAACAACTCTAATTATAGCTGAGATTGCCAAACATGAACAGAACATCATAAACATCAGAATTGTTATAGACCTACAGGACTCTATACAGTCTAATGCTCACATGTCTCCATGCAAGGTAGACCAAGACCAGTTTATTTATACATAGAAGTAAACACAATACCTTTAGATAATCACAATCACTTTAAATTATGTTGTGTATTGATCTGAATGGTCTATGATAGATTCACTCAGTCATAAACTATTTATTGTATGTATTGGAACTATTGGAATAGAATAAAATAGAATATGGACTGTCTCTAGGAAACCTTAACACAATCAAGACCAAAATACCATTAATCCTGTAAACATTTAATGCTCACACAGATGCTCACACATATGCATTTTTTTTACTTGCAAACACACACACACACACACACACACACACACACACACACACACACACACACACACACACACACACACACAGATATATGAATATGGAGCCTAGCGCACAGGCAGCACCTCACCCAAAACCATAGGCACACACAGACTGGCGGATTTGATTATGTTAGGTGGGTGGTGTAGAATTTCAATGATGATCCATAATGCATGACCATTGCCACAGTTGCCCTGGCAACATAAATTCAAGGTTACCGGCTTCTAGACATATAATTGGGCGCTTTAAGTCTGGGGGTGGAGCTACGAGATGCCACAGTCTAAGGAGGTGGAAAATCCATCACTCCAGAAGATATTAAAAATTAGAAAACATTGCTCCTTATCAGATGAAAATACCCGCAATATCCACACATGCCACACACACACACACAAACTAATGGCCAATATCTGGGAAAGAAGCTAAAGGAAAGCAGAAATTCTCCCTCTCTTTTTCATTAGCACACATAAACACACACACACAAACACAGAGCCACACACACATACACACATCAAGTAAGACCCCCATAAATCGAGCGGGTTAATTTGGGGACAATATCCGGCTTTAGGAGTTCCAGGTGAGTTGCTTTCACTTCATTTGCTGTTATCTTGCCCGGGCAGACTGGGATGTGACCTGAGCTGGTCGCCAACAGCAACACTTGCAAAATCAATTCTCACCAAAGACACCCCGGAGCCCCGGCCTGTGCTCTGAGAGAGAGAGAGAGAGGGGTAGAGGGAGAGAGAGAGAGAGAGAGAGAGAGAGAGAAAGGGAGGTTGGCGAAAGGGAGGGAGGGAGAGGGGGGGGGGGCGTTAGAGCGGGAGGTGAACTGCAGATATAATAAGAAAGCTAGGATGCACAAGGAGAGGGAGAGATTGAGTGAGTGGGAGATGCAGGGTAGGGGTGTGGGTGGGGGGCTGAGGAATGGAGAGATAAGGAGAGAATGTGAAGGAGAGAGAGAGAGAGAGAGAGGGATGGCTATTTAGAAGTGAGTGAGAAGGTGATGAAAAAAATAAACAAGGAAAGGACAGATGAGATGAGGGGAGCAGATGAGTGAAGAGGAGAGAGAGAGAGAGAGAGGGGGGGGGGGGGGGGGGAGAGAGAGAGAGAGAGAGACAGGGTTACTGGGAGAGAGACAGGAGGAGAGAGAGACAGGGGAATTGGGAGAGAGACATATGGAAAGAGAGAGGGTTAGTGGGAGAGAGACATATGAAGACTCCTGTGCACTGTGACTGTAGAGTTGTATTTAACTGTGGAAGTGGAAGTGGGCGTGCTCTGTGTAGGGGCTTTACAAGTGGAGGTGGCTTTGGCTTTACACGCCCTGAGGGCGCATTCACGCTGGGTCCATTTAACTGGACCGTACCCGAGTGCGACTACTCCCCTAGCCCTGACCCAACTGGTGTCTGTTCAGAACTCTGCTATGTTGTCCTCTCCCCTCATTTGCCTCTCCTTCCCCCCCACTCCTTTCTCTCCTGGTCACTTTCTTCTTCACCCCCCACTCCTCCTCCTCTTCCTCTCTGCCTCCTTCTCTTCCTCTTCCTCTCCGCCTCCTCCTCTTCCTCTCCACCTCCTCCTCTTCCTCTACACCTCCTCCTCTCCACCTCCTCCTCTTCCTCTCCACCTCCTCCTCTTCCTCTACACCTCCTCCTCTTCCTCTCTGCCGCCTCCTCTTCCTCTCCACCTCCTCCTCTTCCTCTCCACCTTCTCCTCTTCCTCTCTGCCGCCTCCTCTTCCTCTACACCTCCTCCTCTTCCTCTACACCTCCTCCTCTTCCTCTCTGCCGCCTCCTCTTCCTATCTGCTGCCTCCTCTTCCTCTCCTCTTTAGTTTCAGTGGTTGTTCTCTTCTCTTGGGCTCTGCTGTTGGCTGCAGGAGCTCATTGTTTCACACACACACACACACACACACGCACACACGCACACACACACACACACACACACACACACACACACCTCCACCCCCTGCAGCACTGCCTCCCCCAACCCTCCACTCCACTCCATGCGGGTTCCTTTGGGGCCGGCGGCCACTGGCTGCATGTGAATGGAAGGACCAGGGGCGGACGCCTGCTCCCTAAAACAACATCTGTGTGCTCTTTGGATTAGGCCCAGGCAGGGTGGCCCAGGCAGGGAGGGGGGTACATAAGAGGAGGAGGAGGAGAGAGAGAGAGAGAGAGAGAGAGAGAGGGAGGGAGAGAGAGAGAAACAGAGAGGAAGAAAGAAACCGATACAGCTTGGAGAGAGAGAGAGAGAGAGATGGCGAGAGCAAAATGAATGGAAGAAAGAGAAAGATATAAATAAGAGAATGGAGAGAGAGAACGAGGGAAGGAGGAAGGGAGGGAAAAAGGACTGAGAGAAAAGGAGGCCTGTTTTGTGCTCATTTCCCATTGGTGTGTTCTTGTTCATTTCAGGAAAATTTGCATTCAGTAGAAACTGGCATTGGTCCGACTTGACACGCTGGTTTCCATATTCTCTGAGGTATAATGTGCAATCATTTGGAGGTGGTCAGTCAAAACAGCCTTTTTTTTGTGTCCACCTCACGAGCTTGGACGCTGATGGCACTGTCATGCTCTGTCACATCCCATTTATTGATTGATTTTATTTATTTATTCATTTCCATCAGCGGCTAGACGAGCCCAGGAGTGTCTCTCTCTCCTCCCTTCCTCCCACCCTCCATTCTTCTCTCTCTCTCTCTCCCTCTCTCTCTCTCCCTCCATGGCTGGGCTTCTCTGCTCTGCTCTGTATAAATATTGATCAAGCGTTGCCCTGTGATGAGAGTGGCTTGCCTGGGCCAGAGCTGATAAGCTTTTTGAAAATAAAATCACTCCCAGACTCCGGGCGACCATCTGTGTGTCAAGTCACTGAGGAAGAGGTCTCTGCCCTTCAAAATGTAAAAAAAAAAACAAGCATATACACTAAAATGTGTAAATACATGAGTCGGATAAGAAATAAGTCTTTTTAAAAGTTTTTTAAAAATTTTGCATGTATCCCCAAATAATGTTCATTTTAGATGAAGGCTGAAATCATAGAGGATTTGAAGGATACTGAAGACGAGACCAGAGACACGAGTGTGTGTGTGCGTGTGTGTGTGTGTGTGTGTGAGAGAGAGAGAGAAAGAGAGAGAGAGAGAGAGAGAGAGAGAGAGAGGTGTGGAAGCTTTGATTTGAAGGTCTCTCCATTCAGCAGATAACATAACAGTTACAGACAGAGCTGTGAGCTGTGCGCTACGCTTGTCAGAGTTTTGATGCTCAATTTCCTGGCAGCCCAGTCAATCTGGGTTTTTTATTTCTACAGCACAGAGTCCCCATAAACACATCAGGTCTGGCTGTGATTCTGTCTCTTTTGCTATTTTACCTCACAGACAGGAGCAAAGAGTCCAACCCTAAAACATATACAAATTGATACAGTATATTGGAACGCCCCCTTTTACCACCAGTCCCGTGTTTCCATTCTCTTACGTGTATGTCACTTAATATTAATTTCTATACAAACCAAAAACGGCGGATTCCTAAAGAAACGCAAGCACCCACACCATTGGTGTATCTAAATTAGCTATGTACCAAAAATGACATTTTACCGTGACTCGAAGAGCTGTAAACAGTGTTGTAAGGCTGTGTGTACAAATCCGCTTGGAGCTCCGGTGGAACTTTGAAGTAGCGACGAGAATTCTCGGTCTAACCGTTCATGTGCCGTGTGGAAGGGTGGAAGTAGACGACACACCAGGCCAGCACTAACCTCCGAGCGTGATACACAAAATAAAATCGGACATTTCAGGCAGTAAACTACAATCACTGTGCTCCAACACAGATCCGTGCTCCTGGATCAGTTCTCACATGTAGTTTGAGCAGCGACTATGCAGCCATCTCGTACAAACAAAAACACAGTACTAAAGTCCACAATCCGTTTCCACACAGTTATCCTTCACAGGTTTGTTGTGTTCAGTGTGAAGTTGAGGTTAATGTTTGACATAAGGATGATACTTCTGTGAGTGTGTGTGTGTGTGTGTGTGTGTGTGTGTGTGTGTGTGTGTGTGCAGTTCATGGGATAGCACTACTTGAGCATGAATATAGTACTTACTATATAAAGTAAAGAGTAAAGTATTTACTCAACTGTCAAACTTAAGTATCTATCAGTGTGAATTTCCCTGTTTTCTTTAAACATCATCAGAGCTCTATTTTATGAGACAGTATCCTGGTCTATTTTCTCTCTCTCTCTCTCTCTCTCTCTCTCTCTCTCTCTCTCTCTCTCTCTCCATCTCTTTCCTCTCTAAATGAGTTATGTATACAGTTGTGGTTTATCTGTGCTTTCATGCCAGAAGCCTCCTCTGCCCTTTCTCCAGATAAGGGCTTCCCCAAAGCAAAGGCTTTCCTTAAGCACTATTATTCAAGTCATTCACAGCTCTCTTATCTATGGCATCACACACACACACACACACACACACACACACACAGAGAGAGAGAGAGAGAGAGAGAGAGAGAGAGAGAGAGACACACACACACACACTCACACACAGAGGCACAGGCCCAAGTCTCCTTTCGTATGCACAGCTATTATGAAGGTGATGAGATAGCATCTCTGCAGGGAGTGGGGGGGCGATGGATGGGCCGTTCCTGAATGGTTTGCAAATGAATACCCCTGCCGCCACCACCACCACTTCATCAGTTCTGCCCACTGACCCCCTGCGCCCTCTCACCCCCATACTAAATAAACCCCTAATCCCACATTCAAAATGGCCGCCAGCTCAAGGCCCTTTCAGGGACTGTGATGGGTCAAGCACTCTAGCCACCGTGAAAAAGAAAACCCTTTTGCTATTGTTGTGAGTGCATGCATGCAATTTAAGATTTAGTCAGGCATTCACATTGATTTCAGGTTTAAGTTTGCACATGGTCGTCCTAGAATGTGTGTTAATAACAGACACTAAACGGATACCAAAATATAATGATAAACTATGATTGATTTCAGGTTTATGTTTGTTCATGGTCGTCCTAGAATGTGTGTTAATAACAGACACTAAACGGATACCAAAATATAATGATAAACTATGATTGATTTCAGGTTTATGTTTGTTCATGGTTGTCCTAAATTATTTTGTTTCATAAGAGAAATGCATACATATAAAGATAAACTCTGACTGGAGCGGTTACAATATAATTTTTCAATGTTTAAATTTAAATTTAATTTCACTTATAGAGCGCCAAAACATTACACATGTCTCATGGCGCTTTACAGAATATATGACTTGGATTACTGTATGTCAGCACTTTAGCCAATGTGTTTGTTCTATTACATTTGTTTCTCAAAGGACAGGACCAGAATGACAGAAAGAGATATGATTTAGATGAAGTGTCACATTTGACGACTTGTGTGTGTCACCTCTGAAAAAGCTCTGGCATGGCATGACATGGGAAATGTGAAGTGTGAACCTCTGTTCTGGCTGCCACAGTCTTCTTCTCACTTCTTTACAGTTACATGTCACGAGGGCATGCAGCTGAGGAGAATTTGAGAGAGCCAGATATGCATCTAACCCTGACCTGGTGGGAACCCTTCCCAGAATCCATTGCTTTAATGACCTGCTGGATGTTGTGCGAATGAAAAGAGAGAATCATGGGTTGTCAGGAAAGGTCACTCCTCGAGGTCCTTTTTTGCTCGAACTATGTTTTGCTCCTAAAAAAGCTTCTGATGGCCTCATTTTGGAAATGGAAGAGACCAAATATGTTCTTTCTCTGTGCAGAGACTTGAAAAAGCAAATTGTCATCCTGTCCTTTGTATTTTTTCTTTACCGAAAACAAGAATGTGACAGCATATCATGGTCTATCATCTATCATCAGATTTTGTCATTTTTAGCCTTTCAGTCCGTCTTCTCCTTCTTTCTCTCGTTCTCTGTCTCTGTCTCCGTCTCTCTCTCTCTCTATTTGTGCCAAGAACAGTAAACCAACAGCACCTCCATCAAACACACTTCACAAACCAACAGGAAGTTTTCCTACTGATTTTCACACAAACTCACAAACCGATAATTTCTTTGATGAGCAATGCAAAGTCTTATTAGCGCTAAACCATGCACAGAGACAGTCATTAAATTTATGTAAATGTCTCTTGCGCTAATTAACGCCTTTGATCCGTTCCGCAAAAGCAGCTGCACATAACGAGGCCTGCCCTGACCTGTGAAAAGGTCAGTGTCGTGCTAGCACCCGGTTTGCCTGGCCTTATTTTTTAACAGGGACCCACAGACAGCGACAAAATTAGCGATTAACATTCGCTAAAAAACTCACCTGCTTAACAGCGCCTCTCCAAGCCATGCTAACGAGCGTAGCTTCAAAGGGCTAATGACCCAGCAGGATTTAACATGACTCTAATGACTTTCTGAGGCGCCTTTAATACGTTCTTTATGGACAGCAGTTAGTGTGTTGGACATGCTGGGATTTTTGTTGCGTTAGGCTTTCATGGCAGATTTTGTGGAACCTCAGGCTAAGCTAACGCCTCAGTGACAGCAGAGGACACACGCACACAGCGGACACATTTGTGTCAAACATACTCCAGTTGCAAATCTTTTTTACTGAAATTATAAAACCGTATGTCTAACAAAACCCAAACCTCCTGTCTGCATCAGTTTGCTGCATGTGACACACTTCAGAGTGTTTGGTAGACTCCATAACATACATTTGAAACTCTATATGGAAGCCTTCATCTGAGTCATTGCTTGGGCCTTTCATCCAAACTCTCGTGTTCTTTGCCCTGATGTTTGTCATAGATATATGCTGAAAGAACTCTCTCTCTCTTGCATCAAATTGCAACAGATGTTTGCCGTATCAGTTTTCACTCTATCCCCAAGGGCCACTCACATCAAACTGCTCATGTCTACAACAAATGCTATACAAGGTTCCTAACAGGAAAAAATGCTTAAAAACATACATAGCTAAGGACAAGCTTCTAGCTTGTTACAGTCTTTTACGCAACACCATAGAGCATATACAACAACATACCAATGATAGAATTTGTGATCGATAGTGTTTTTCTTAATGCAACAGTTATTCTGAAACTTATTTCACACATGTGCACAGAATACATGTGCCTATACATATATGATGCTATATTGAAAGCCACTCTAATGCAATAACTTCTGACACAGGGAGATCTGACAGAGGCCATAGATGAACTGAGGTCACAGCAGATATGTGTGTGTGTGTGTGTGTGTGTGTGTGTGTGTGTGTGTCTGTGTGCGTACGTGCAGGCAAATACTATAGGTTAGACATCATCAGACATTTCTACACTGACCTGCCAATGCCCTTGAAAAGAAAAAAAGAAAATAAACACTTTCTGCTTCGGCCTGAAAAAAAAAAACAGACAAAAAAACAAGTATATTTGTTATTATTCCCTCACAGCAACTGAATAAACCCCGACAGCGAGCCAGCTCTGCTATCTGGGAGAGATGAGAATAGCACAGGGGCCTGTTTTCACTGCAATGCTCACGAAAGGGCTTATCAGATTCAGAAATCAAGTGATTATTTCATTTCCCTTGATAAGCGGTGAGGTCAGGCTACACTCGTTAGCGTCCTTTCATCATTATGCTAATTTTGGAAAGAGCGAAAATAGCGTCTGGAAAGGGGAGGCAGCATTGTTACCAGATTGGTGCGTGTGTGTGTGTGTGTGTGTGTGTGTGTGTGTGTGTGTGTGTGTCTGAGAGAGAGAGAGAGAGAGAGAGAGGGGGGGGGGGGGGGGGGTGCTGTTTTGAAATGAGAAACATCCAAAACACGCAACTCCTTCAGGTCATTATCAGGGAGATCTGGAATGTCTAAAGGATGTTCCTGGGATTTGTGCTGCCATTCCAACCCCAAGCAAACTGAAAATAGCACTGTGTTAACACACTGGTCTGTTGAAGTTGAGGAAAGATCCCTTCCTTTTTGAGCTCTTGGCCCGTATAGTTAACATTTCACACACACACACACACACACACACACACTTTCCCTCTCTCTCTCTCTCTCTCTGACACACACACACACACACACTATTAGGAAGTCATTATGATTCAAGTCTCTCTCTTTCTCACTCTTTTTTCCCGCTCTCTCTCTCTCTGTAGTTTTTGTTTGTGTATTTGTTTGTCAGGGAGTCATCAGAGTTTATCTGATGGCCATGGCTTTTTCCACCGCCATCATTTGGTTCCCATTGTGATTGTCTCGACGGCGCTCACCGAAAGGCGCTCAATTAAAGCAACCAAGAGCACTCACAGAGGGAAACCAGCACACAATTATACGCCTCCAGAGAAAATGCAAGAGGACAGAGAGAGAGAGGGAGAGAGGGAGACAGAGAGGGAGAGAGAGATTTTAGATGGAAAAAAGTGGTAATCACATAGGTATGGTCAGATAAGACTTGCGTGTAAATATGTCTGCCCAGCGTGACTAGCTGTGTGTATTTGGCTATTTGTGTGTGGATGAGTGTATTTGTCTGTCTGCCTGCCTTTCTCTCTCTCCCTCTCTCTCTCTCTTCTTCTCTCTCTCTCTTCTTCTCTCTCTCTCCTTCTCGCTAACACTGTATTCACCCTCAGTCAGGACACTAGACAGCCTCACACTAACGCTGTATCCATCCTCAGTCAGGACACTAGACAGCCTCACACTAACGCTGTATCCATCCTCAGTCAGGACACTAGACAGCCTCACACTAACGCTGTATCCATCCTCAGTCAGGACACTAGACAGCCTCACACTAACGCTGTATCCATCCTCAGTCAGGACACTAGACAGCCTCACACTAACGCTGTATCCATCCTCAGTCAGGACACTAGACAGCCTCACACTAACGCTGTATCCATCCTCAGTCAGGACACTAGACAGCCTCACACTAACGCTGTATCCATCCTCAGTCAGGACACTAGACAGCCTCGCACTAACGCTGTATCCATCCTCAGTCAGGACACTAGACAGCCTCACACTAACGCTGTATCCATCCTCAGTCAGGACACTAGACAGCCTCGCACTAACGCTGTATCCATCCTCAGTCAGGACACTAGACAGCCTCACGCTAACGCTGTATCCATCCTCAGTCAGGACACTAGACAGCCTCACACTAATACTGTATCCATCCTTAGATAGGACACTGGACTCTTCTGCTTTAGATCTAACAGTATAGATGCTTTAGATCTCACAGTATAGACAATATAACCTCCTCTCCTAGGTTGATGTGTAAAGATTCTTTGCAGAGTGGAAATGCTACATAGTCAGAAATGAGAGAGAGAGAGTGAGAGAAAGAGAGAAATTTACTGTCAGAAATCAGAATTTTCTATCAGAAATCAGAAGTGTCTATTTTTAGTCAGTCGGCTTATGTGAATATAAGGTGCTAAGACTTACATCAGACACCTACAGCCAAAGCTAGCTCATATTAGATAGATAGATAGATAGATAGATAGATAGATAGATAGATACTTTATTGATCCCAGGGGAAATTCAAGGTCTCAGCAGCAGCATACATACAACACAAACACATTCTTTCTTTAACAGCAGAAAGAGTAATTAAAGTATATAATATAAAAATACAACTAAGCAGTAATATTGCCAATGAGCTACTGGCAGTTCATACATCATACATCATACATCATAAAAACATCTTTTATTTCAAAAATGAACACAACTGCCCAGAATGGAACACATGAACACCGTCTATGCATCCATAATGTGGATACATCTATACGATATAACAACCCAGCACATCTAATCACCTTTCAAAAAGATTCAGTCAGCTCAGCAATCACTGCATTTCTTTTGTCATCCAAATTCTCTCCATACATCCTGGCCCACTATCAGAGCCCGTTCCCACATTGGGCCGCCTATATGAATAATTGAGGTGGTAGAAATTCATTTTCCTCAGCCCCCCCCCCCATGATCAGCCCTGGGCTGGGTAAACAGCGGCAGCTTAGCCCCCCCGGAGCGGGCAGCGAGGCAGGCGGCCGGCCGGCGCGATTTGCATTTCAGCGCTCACTCTCACTCTTTTCATCCCCTCGCGAGGCCCTCGTGTCGCTCCTCATCCACGCGCCTAATGAAATTGTCTCGCTTGTCCACCTGATTTAATATTGTCTTACACCAGTTCACCAGACACACACACACACACACACACACACACACACACACACACACACACACACACACACACACACACACACACACACACACAGACTGAAAGAGAAAAAGGGGCGCTTGAGGTAAGAGTCAGGCATGGAATATAGAGGACTACTCTTTATGTGTGTGTGTGTGTGTGCGTGTGTGTGTGAGAGAGAGAGAGAGATAGTCTGTGTGTGAGTGTGTGCGTGTTAAATAAAGTGTCCCTGGTGTCCCTATCTGTGTCTGATGGGGTGCATCCATCCATTGCTTATACTGAACAAAATCCTCTTTTCTGCTCTGCCAAAACTGTTTACGTCTACACTCAGGACACACGGGTGCACCATTTTTAACCCTTAAAGGAGAATGTTGAGAAATGAACGTTCTAAAGAATATCTGGGTTCATTGAATTCAACATAGAATTTTAGAACCTTCAATTGTTGCGGAACTTAGAATGTTCAAAAACCTACACCTTTAAGGGTTAAAACACTACTTATGGGTCCTCACAAGGACCTGCCTTTTACCAACTTGTACTGCTGCTGTGAAGTTCTGGCCATTCTAAAACCAGAATCTATGTATACTCACACTGTAGATTATTTAAGCCAATTAATCCAACAGTTAAGCAGACCAACGCCTCAGGCCATTCTGTACAGAATCTCATTCCCAGTAGAATATACCGGCATCCTTCTCCTGTCTTATCAGGAAGTGTTCCCGCTCAGATTATTTGGGCTACCGCAGAACCGTAAAATCACCCAGCGCTGTGGATACAGATCTACTTCCCCCTGTCCAATCACTCTCTGCTCTGGCTCAGGGAGTACATCTGTCAGGCTCTGGCTCTGTCTGTTCTCCTGAACTGGGCAAGCCTGGCGTCTCCATGCACAGCCCTTCCTTTCAGACGCGCGTAGTTAATAGTCACCACATTTGCATTCCGAATCCTGTTGTGATCCATAATTACAGCTGTGAGAGATAGGCTGGGGTTGGGGTTTAGGGGTGGGGGTGGGGTGGCTGTCTAGGGAGGAGGTTGATTGTGTGTGCGCGTGTGTTTGTGTGTGCGTATACATGTACGTGTCTGTGTGGGGGTGTCTACGTGCCTGTGTGTGTGTGTGTGTGTGTGTGTGTAGGGAGGGAGGGAGGGTGGCTGTTTAGGACCAGCAGAGATCATTAGGCCTGTTTAAACACCCTGCAGACCTCTGTATGCTGCGGATGGCAGATTAACACCCCAGCAGCAGCACTCCCAGGCTGGACGCATAGCCCTGCTGTCTGGCTAGCGCTAACTAGAGGGACCCAACAAACCTAACACACTGGATACACACATATCGCCATTTCACTCCGTTTCCGTTCAAACATGAGGCTTTAAACAGGACTGAGAGATATTAATCTCGCTGATATTTTGCTCAATGGAATGTCCGTCT